>NW_015113305.1:27397-43054 GCF_001443285.1 Poecilia latipinna | reverse complement strand
AAGGCTCTACGTTGAAGATGTTAAGAAATAAAGGCATACTTTTTTCTTTTTCTTTTTTTTACCGTCAGCTGCAGTAAGTAAGCAAGCTGCAGTAGCCCCTCTGCTCTCGGCTCCCATACGGAGCTGTTGACTAGTGCTAACGTTCAGCCGCTCCCTCCAGTTTCAAACTCTTCTTATTAAAGTAAGAGTTAGAGAGTTAAATATAATTTAAATATTGGCTACCTTAGACAGAAAAGGAGCCAAGTCTATGAAAGCAATGTAGCAGTTTAGCTAGCTTTGATTTCCAAGGCATAAGGTGGCAGTCTATCATGATTCAGGTAAAGTAATGAAATAACGAACTGTTTATTGTCAATGTGTTTCTTCCTATTGAGCAGTGAAAGTAAATAAAGTGTTACATGTCTTTTGCTTTAATTATTTACTTACTGGAGGGCTTTTTGTTAGTGCTACACAGCCACAGCAACAGCTAGCTCCTCACTTCAGCGGCTCTGACGGAGCCTGTACCATTCAGCAGCGCAGCTGTTGCTCTTCCTTCACTTTGGACTGAACCATTGTTCTAACATTAGTAGGGGGGACCTAAAAATTATTTTTTTTTTTCTTAGATGAATGGCAGATTTACTTCAGTCTTTGTTTCTATTGCCTTTTTTTATATCGATATTCTTTTATGATTTCTTTTTTTTTTTTTTTGGGGGGGGGGGGGGAAATTTTTTAATTTTCCAAAGATTGGGGAGGGGGGGGGGGTCCTGACCCTCCCCGACCCCCCGGGATTTACGCCTATGCCCCCACTGCAGGTAAATTATAAGGTTTGTTTGGGAGTAATCACTGTGGACCACATGTGTTTTCAAGTTCACGTATTTGCTACATTAATACATTTGCATATGGAAACCACGAATTTGCTCGTGCATTAAGGAGTCCTTGTCTAAAGTCAGCAAAATCACATCAGGACAGCCACATTTTGCAGCCCTGGTCCATGCGCATGTCCTCTGGCGCAAGGTGCGGGGCGGCTGTTGGGAGAGTAATGCTGCTGACAAACAGTTAGCTGATCCGCTTCTCTGATCCACCTGTACGCCTTTAGAAGCGCACTCCCCCTCCCCTGTCTCCCTATGGGACGCCTAAAGCTGAGGGACATGCCTTAGAGCTGTTTCTCTGAACCCAAAAAAACTTCAAGGTGTAACTAAAATACGCAACTGCAGATACTCTTTGTTCAGCCCCCCTTTTATCTTTATCCTCCATCTCCTGCAGATATTAGCTTCGAGGGTTTTTTTCCCCCCACCTCTCTATCACAACCCCTAGATCGCTATCTGTATCTGATTAAACGAAAAGCATAAGAAGTACGTGCGTGCAGAACAACTGGGTGTTCAAATCCTGCGCAAAGTTCAAAGCAATTGCTCCCCACCAAACGGATGGCTGACGCGCACTTGAACGCTCTCGGACTGTCAATTTTTCCTCTGCACTCTGTCGCCCCTAACCTGTAATCTTATACTGCTTCACAACAGCCCGCCAGTGAGCAATGTGTAAAATTTTTGGACCTACCTTGAGGACTTCAATCCTTTTCGAGGGTTGCGCACAAATCTTAAGCCTCTGGAAGTTTGACTTAGTCTACTCCTGATCCCTCGGAGGAGTCGCACTGAGGGAGAGGATGGGCGCCACTGCTCAGCGCGCCAGCTCCGTGGACGTGCGCGTGTATGTGCAAGCGCACGTGTAAGAAGACGCGCGTACACGAGGTATATAGAGAAAGTGAGTGAGAGATAGAGAGAGAGAGAAAAAAAATGAGAGAGAAAGAGAGACGGGAGGGAAACAACAGACGTGGAGAGATGTAGCCCCTTGCCAAAGGATGCTTCAGTCTCCTAGCAACAACAATCGATCCAGCGAGAAGACATTTTTATTGGATAAAAAGATAACTTAGCCATTCACGTCCCATAGCACATGTTTACTTCTCAGAACAACAACTCAAGCCTTAGTGAGTAAGGTCCAAGACTGATGTAGTGCGAAAAGAGGTAAGGGAAGAGGGGTGTGGGGTTGTCAGACATGCTCCCGCAAGTGAATATCTTACATGCGTGTGTGAGGTGCTGAATCCAACAGCATCTCTGCGTCCTTGCATCTTACTCAAAGCACATCTAGCAGACCAGAAATTCGTATTCTTTTTTTTTTTTTTTTTTTTTTTTTTTTTTGAAAGAAAAGCTCCATTAATGTTTTAACACATTATTACACTCTTTGAGGTCAGTAGAAAAATAAGTGGGAAAACTGCACTAAGCATGCTGTCCATGCTCCAACTAAGTCAAGCACATTTCAAGACCACAGCTGCGTTCCTCAGATGAGAGGAATATCCAGCTTTGGAGCTGATCACATTCAGAGATCTCCAATACAAAGTAGAATACATTTTAAAGCGGAAGGACATGCATGGCTTTTAATTATTTTTTGCTTATCAAAGAAAGCAGTTGCATCCTTTTGTATTCATCCCCCACGAGTCAAGGATTTGTCAAACCACCTTTATAATAAATGGAAGCTTTTGCACTTCCAGAGACCAAAATGTCTTCCCATCTTTCTTAGAAAAATAGATGAAACTCAGTCAGACTAGATGGAGAGGCTCTGTGAACCCCAGTAACCAGATCTAGCCTCTGACTCTCAACTGTATTAAGGCCAAAGTAGTCAATCCATTCTGTGCCATTCTGAACATAAAATCTGACATGGTTTTTCATAAACCATTCTGTCAGCTATGGCTCAATTATTATTGTGTATAAAGGGAAACCTCTTCCCTTGTCTCAAGTCCTTTTGCATCCTCTAAAAGGTTTTCTTACGGAGCTGGAATGTATTTTGTTCCATGTAACTTTATGAACAACATGTTTTTTACATATTTGTCAAAACTGTTATATCCCTACAGTCCTACTGCCATCTGCAGAAATACACTTCTCCCTGTCAGACACAGCCAATCAAAGCCATGAGAAGGGTCTTAGCCCTGTCAATCAACCTTGTGTACACGCTGATCACAACTTCTCCCTCTTGCTCTCTACTAGAGCTAGCTCCCCATACAGGAGCTTGCTGTGAATGATCAGGCTAGTTAGCAAGACCGCCGATGAACAAATTAATAAACAATTTTCCTGGAACAGGTCAGTTGTTTCTCTGCCATTAGCGCATTGAGCAGCTTACACTACTGTGATTAACAGTGCTAAGATCTTCCTCTTGGCTGATTGGTTGTTTCTGACTGGAAGCGGTAGATTTCTTCAGATAGCAGTAGGATCACAGGAAGGACAGAGAGGAGCTTGTTTTTTTTCACAGATTAACTGTTTCATGTTATGCTGTCATAACATGGTAACAGTTTTAGGAAATACTATATGATCATGTAAAAGACATACTGTCTAAGTGACATACTGGAACTTTAAGGTCCAGCCAGAATTCCTGATAAAGAAAAGTACCTCCACAGCATGACGCTACAACTATTGTGTTTTATTTGCATGGTGCAGGTTCCAGTTGATGTACGGTGTTAGCTTTCAACTGTACATAGTGGTATGGAAGAAGTCAAAAGAGTTTGGTCTCGTGTGCCCAGGGTCTCATGTGGCCACTTCCCTGTTTGGAGTGTGGCACCCTGCAAACAACTTCTTCTTTCAACAATGATTTTCTTCTTGCCACTCTTCCATATACGAGCACAAATTGTAAAATTGTTTTGTCAATTTTTCCATCTGACCTCTTGATCTCTGCAGCTCTTCCACAACTACCACAGGCCCAGTCAAGTGGCCTCTAAACACTATGTGGCATTTTAAGTGTATCAAAGTATGCCAGACTTTTTTAATGTTAAAAACCTCGTAGCAGTTTCCCTCCACTCCACAGTTATGGCACGATCAGAAGTGCAAAAAGAATAAAATTTAATTAACATAAAGAGAAGTCTGTGTTTGTAACATATCAAAATGTGAAAAGGCTTAAGTGGTTTGACAAATTTTGCAAAGCAATGTTAAGGGCTCCCTTCTCTCCATCCACATTTTGGCTAACATCAGAACCAAAACAAGAAGCTCAAGTGATCTTTGTGGGTGTTATATGCAACAGCACATAAATGTGTGTACATGCGCAAACACACATCTGCACATCTATACTCAGTTTGTATGATTATGCTCAAAGATTCATTAGGATGCAAGTATGCAAGTTTGAAGCTGCTATTGAACAGAAAATCCTCTTCACGCATGACTGAGTCAAAGAGCATCCTCTCTCTCTCTCTCTCTCTCTCTACTCAACACAAATGCACATCACAATTTCAAACACACACACATGCACACACGCAGACACGCGCACACACACGCACACACCTACATACAGACCAACACTCAGACTAGAGGCCTGATTTATGTATTGTAAAAGTTACTCAAGTGCTTAGACATACACCATGTGAGGACTTGCTTAGGGTCCCCTTTTGATTACATTCAAAGACCCTGGCGTGTTGTTTTGTCTGCTATGTATGCAGATGTCTTGTGGCAGGAAGTTTTGGCTGAGATGTTTTCAATGTATGTCCTGCAGGACATACATGGTATGGAGAAACACTGTGGGGAAAGATATTGATTACTTCACTGAAGGAGTAGACGGGTAAGAGCTTCCACTTCACACCTCTGTGACACACTCTCACACACACATATGAGAAAGTGGATGTGGGAATCGGACACACAGACATGCACACTTCTCACTGTTCCCACTGTCAATCACAGCTTTCTAGGAGCTCATCCCTGGTCCCTGCCGTTCCAGCTCGGATATGCTGGCCACTCTAATAAAGGCCTCATTGTCTGCATGGCATGCATATATGCAAAAAGCCCAGAAAACCAGCTTTGTCCCATAAGGGTCGCTCAGCGAGAGAGCTTTGTGCCTTTCCCCATAGAAATACTGAGAGAGAGAAAAGAAAAGAAAAAAAGAAAAAAGGAAAAAGGATGAAAGAAAGAAGGAAAGGAAGAAATGAAGGAAAAATCAAAGAAAGAAAGAAGGAAGAAATCAGCATGATAAATACGGACATCCTGATAACATGAAACTATTTCCACTGGTGAGTTGTTATGCATGTATATTTTTGGGCTTGCGGAGGAATTTAACAGTCTGCTTCATAACGGTGAACTGCTCCAGCCCAAACAACAGGAAGAAGGTCCTCTGGGATTTTGCTTCCTCAGTCTTTGATTCCCCACAGATTGTTTGTGTCCTCGCATTAATAGAATTAACCACGCTTCATTTCCCATGGTCCTCTGTCCTGTCCTGGCCTTACGACGGATGAAGACTTGCAACAGAGGAGTGAGAATGCTCAGAAGTGTGCCGAGTATCTGTCAGACAATAGGCTTAGTAACAAGCATTTAACTTGGCTGGTGACGTTACATGTTGTTTAGATAGAAACACAAATAAGGAGCTAATAAGCATCGTTTGTATTTTGGGAGTTCTCTTGTGGGCATTTGATGTGAGATTTGAGAATTTGTGCCGCAGTTTGGCCGAAATATGAACAAAATCCAAGTACCTACTTCTGAATTACACAAATAATCTTATCTAATAGGGTTAAGGGATAAATAAATAATCCTTTAATATTTTATGAGAAAATTAAGGTGTATGCATTCATTTGGTTTTCAATCCAGGAGAACTGAAATTTTCACAGGAGCAGATTAGCACAGTTGTACACAGATAATTTACTTCTTTTAATGGTTTTAATTGTGCTAGAAATATGTACTATATGTGGAAGGCTCCTGAAGGATCTGGCCATCAACAACCCAGCTGAAGCTTGGTTCAGTTAATCAATAAATGAACTGTAGTTTTTAAACTTCTACCAACTCCACAACCTACTTGCCGTACAAGATTTAGGAAAAATCCTGCATGACACACAATTATCTCTCTCAAAGTTTTGTAAAGAGACAACTTACACAACTTCACAAACAAATATGATCTAATTGGCGGATAATCTTACAAAAAGAAAAACAGTCATTCCAAAGGCATGCGTGAAATTTTGAACTGGAGTTTAAAACCTATTGTCTGTATTGTCAGTACGGCTCAAGCAATGTCATCAGTTGTTGTTGGTTTTCTCTCTTCCTTTCGGTCTTGACATAATGTCCTGTTGTTTAGGCAAACAGCTGAAACAGAGAAAATCCCAAAACAGAAAAAAAGCACCCAGTTACAGCAGAGACAAACACATATTGTGATAATTGAAATAAAGAATACTTTTCCTAAGCCTTTTTTCAAGCCCTTTTTCAAAGGCCTTAATCTAATACTATAGTTAATAGTATTTGATGAGGAAGAATGTGGTTGAAAATGAGAAATAATAGAAAACCCAAAGTGTGAAATATAGCAAAGGAATGGGTTTCATAATGTTACTCCTGCATGATTCTTCTTTATAAACAAATACCTCCCTGTTTTGTGAAAAGCCTAATTAAAAGTGCACTCTGAGGCTGTAGCTTCCATCAAAGCCAATATCCTCTCTCAGAGTTTTTAAGAAGGTTATCTGGACTAGCTCCAAAGTTAAATAGCTTCCTCTTTTATCTGTCCCATGGCTCCATCAAGTGTCACAAAATCTGGCAAGAGGATTTCTGGGTAATCTTGCTGAAAAACAGCATGGAACACATTCCCTTGCCTCAGTTCTTCACTGACATAAGATGTAATTGTTATTTTACAAACAAACAGTACATGTGTCTGTTATTTTAGAGACCAAAGAAAAAATACAATGCCTCACAAAAGCAGTTAGACTGTTTAATTGCTTTCCCATTTGTTTAAACTTCAATATTCTTGGCATTTTATATGATAAACCAAAACAAATAAACTTGACTTGACATATGACAACTGAAGGCAACATAATCACTTGATTGTGCTACAACCAAAAACTCTGGAGAATGTGATCATCAATGCTTTAGAATAGGTTACTGGACATATATTTGTCAAAGTTCCATTTCCAGTTTTCCACAAGCCACCATGTTGGGGGCCACAGCAAATGTACAGAAGAAAGTCATTTGGTCAAACAACGCCATCTCCATGGTGATGACATCACGAAAATGTTTTCTTCTTTTTCTTTAGTAAAGACAATAAAGGTCATATGAGTTAATGGGGCTATGGACAGAGGGCAGTAATGGAAGCAAAAGATTAACAAAAAAATTTAGACTGGGGTACAACTTTCAGCAGGATTCCAACTCTTAGGGATACAGCCAGAGCTACAATGAAGTAGCTTAAAGTCTACTGATGTGTTAGAATGGCGCTCTCAAGTCAAGACCCAAATCTGATTGAGAATCTGATGGAAGGATTGAAAACTTCCCTCTCAGCAGCTGTCCATCCAAACTGATTGGGCCAAGTTGGAAACAGAAATGGATAACAGAATAAGTCAAAAATTATATTTGATAAATGCAATGAAATATAATTGGTTATATAAGTCAATTACCGTATATAATGAATATTAGCGCTTTTATCTGAGCTTTTATCTGATTTGAGGGATTTTCTATAATAAAAAATGGAATAAATAAAATAATTAATAACGTTTCAAAGTGTCAGCAGGTTATTTTTGTTTCTTTACGTGCATTTGAGTACATGACAACAGTGAACTAAAGATGTTATAACTTTAGTACTTTGAGGAAGTCTTTCATTGCTCTACTAAAAGCTGAAAGAAATATACAAATTTTTCTATTAAATGTCCTTAATGTAGTTTAGATGACAAAGTAATACAATTTGTGTCTGAGATGGTGCATTGTGTTTAAGCTGTTTATAGCTCCTAACAGGGGGCTGCTCTCTAATTATCTTGGTTACGGAGGCATGGCCAACAGACTGCAGGCCACACACACTTCACAGGACAAGCACTGACCTGTCTACTGTTCATCTGCTCACCAGTCCCACACAGACACAAATGTATGCACACACACACTCCCTCTTACATGCACACACAAATTAAACACTTTGTCAATGACTCATGTGAACGACCTTCTGTCCGGGGTGCGTTACACTTGAACTTTGTTTGCTGCCAACTTATGAGAAATTAGATGGTCTTTGTAATTTATCAATTTCTTTGATAAATAAATAAATAAATAAATAAATAAAAAGATTGTAATTACAAAATTACAGCACATAATTGCTTGAAATTGCAAACAATTTTACTGACTGGAATGCTTTGAATTTGTGTTTTCATATTTGTCTTTATAGGTATATTTATACAGAATCATGTGGAAGTGTATTGGTTTAACAAAATATATCAAGAGCAGTACATCTATGTAGCATGAAATATGTAAATTTTTTGAAAGCATGAATCATCTATGTCTGTTTACAATGCGTTTACCTTTTTCACTTACGTACACATGTACCCATTCTGAGTAGTTTTTTGGTTTCTTCTCTGAGCTTTCTCACCACGCCCACAATTCATTAGTAATTGACCGCAGCAGCCTCACTCATTAAACATTAACGGCCTACTGGTGAATAATTGATTAATGATATGAGGCGATCTGCAGCAACATTCTGACAATAAGAGTGCATGGATGAGCTGAAGGAGAGGCCTGAACAAATGATGCACTAACTCCCATTCAGTCAGTCAGTCAGTCAGTCATAAAACAATGCATTTAATCTGTGCTTAAGTGTATATGGCTCTCCTGTGATTATTAAACTTGCTCTTAGCATAGGTTTTACATATTGTGGAATTTTTCGGCACACACTACAATTTGTGCCATTTAATGTAAAGAAAAACTTTAACATTGGACAGCAAGCCAAAAAAAGCATTATTATCATGTTTGTTTCTAGATTTGAGGGAGCTATATAGCTGTAGCTGAGAATGTGTTGCCCTTGTAAAGCCTGATGCAAAAGCAAACATGTTTTAATTTTCCACCTCCTGGGTATGGTGAATGCAGAAGTATTTAAAATCAAACATTTGTGGATGGGAAGATGGAGAAACTAAGATTTTTACGTTTGGTAGAAAATGTAATGTACTGAAAACCGAACAGTCCACTGAATCATAATTTTGATGCATAAATATTTTCGATGTTGAACATTTCTCTTAAAAACAGCCACTCATTCTCAGAGAGAGTGATAATTAGCAGATTTGAAGGATGCAGTTATTTTGCTTACCAGGTGCAATGAAAAATGAAAACATAAAAAATAACTAAATATAACTAATATTTGTGCCTGATGGTGCATTGTGATTACATTATTTATAGCTACTAACAGGGGGCTATTAACAGTTGATAGCTTTGATCTCAAAAGGCTAAAAGGATCTTTTCTGAAGGGAACGCTCATAGAAAATGATAACTACGTTAAAGTTCTACAAGACTGAACAGACTTCTCTGCATCTGTGAATGAGAGCTGCTTGGACCACGTTTACTCCATGCACCTGAATTCATAAGTTCAGTTGAGACCTGCACTCAGATATAAAGTTTTCATCATAGCCTTAGTTGTGTGTGCTGCACTTGTTGCACTCTAATTTCTGCATCTTTGTTTCTTTCCTCAACAGGGTACACTACAACTCCTCTGTTTAGCCTGTATGTAGATTAACACAACTTTATACTGTTTGTAAAATCACACTGAACATTACCTATGCAATTTAATACTGTCCAGTAAAAATCTTAAACATGTTGACCGACATGCTTCTCCTCTTACCCTGTAAATATATTGCCAATAAAGTCAATTTTGACAACCTCAGGGAAGTTGTCAAAATTGACAACCTCAATTTTGACAACCTTAGTTCTAAATTTGAACAGGTCAGCCTTGATTCTATTCTACTTTAGTTCAGTCTCTTCTAATTATTTTAATTAAGTTTTAGTCCTCAGTTCTTTTGTCTTGAGTTTTGATTTGACAGTCCCCTGTTTATTTACTCTCTCACCTCCTCTGCCTGTTCTTCCTCTTTCTCTCCTTAGTCTGCCTTCTGCTCTCTCCCCTCACACCTGCAACCCATTAGCTAATCAACCATTCTTCCAACATTCACTTTCCCGTCTCAAATCACATATCTCCTCCTCTCACTCCTTTCTGGTTTTTCCTGTTACTTTATGTACCAGGTTCTTGCTCCCTGTTACATCCCACTGTGTGTTTTTTTTTTTTTTTTTTTTTACTTTTTCATTAAATCCTCGCCACATGCTGCCTCAATCTGATCTGCATTTGGGTCCTACTCCACATACACCGTAAAAAAAAAAAAAAAAAAAAATTAAGGACAAAGAACATATTTTCTTTGACATATTTCTTGACAGTAGGGCAGGGAGGAATACTAACATATTTGGTGCTTTGTTACACGCTTGTTGCACAGGGCTGCTTGCAGTATTTTCCTCTCGCTGTCTCGGCCCCTCCCGTCCTGCCACACTTTCAGAAACGCCCCTGATTACGTCCGGTTTTCCCCCGAATTCACCTGATTGGTCCGCTATTCAAGCTAGTTTGTAATGATGGCAGTTTCCCGTGTGATACTAAAAACCGACGCCACCTTTCCGCCAGTATTGCCGTGCACTGCAGGAACTATTACAATAAAACTGGAGGTTTTGTAATCCCTCGCCTGTTCCTAATCGTATCACTGTCATGCTGAGTAGCTACAATCACTTTGGACTGATTAAAACAAAAGTAAAAAATACGTCTACTTTTGTGCGCCAGCTTCTCCGACGTGGCAAGCCGAAAGTCCTGGAAGCGTGTGACGTCACCGAGTTAAAAGTTACTAGTAAGAACTAGAGTTAAACTAAATTTTATGTTGCTGAAATAATCATCTGTGCTCCATAAAATTAAAATGTTATACTTGTCCAGTGCAGAAAAGAAGAAATGGATTCCTGCTTCAGGCAAGACTATCACGTGACCTGTAAGTTTTTTTTATTTTGTTGTTGTGATATTTGTAATTGTAAGCATTTTAAAAGTCATATGTGTATATATATATATATATATATATATATAAATAATGGAAATATTTTGTTGTCATTCTTTGTACAAAAAGGTTTACACTTTTGCAATGTCCATGTGTTTATATAAAAATACAAGGGTAAATAATTTTTGCAAATCCTTATAATCTTCTAATGTGTGGTGTATATGTGGGGTATAATTAGCATGTTGTCTTACATGGACTTCCTCCATTCAGTGTACTAAACATGGCTAATAAATTTAAAAAAATAGCTAAATAGCTTATTTTAGGGAAAAGGCTACTGCTAATGGGGGCAGAAGCTATTGCTAATGTTTGTGGCACTACATTACAAGAAAACACGCTCATCTCTTAGCAATGGATTAACTCTCTTAACACTTTTGAAATACTGCTTATCTGCTCAGACAAGAAATTTACAGTTGGTAAATTTTGCAAAAGTGAAAATTAGATATTTACTTCGTGGCACTTAGTTACCAGAAAATGTGCTAATCTCTTAGCAACAGATTAAAATCAAATATTGTTATTGTTCAAAAAAACATAAGATTTCTTCTGCTCTTTTGAAATACTACTGAAGAATTGTGCAGTTGGTGAATTTTGCAGAAAAGTGACAATTATAAAACAGACATTCACTACTTATTTTATACTACTTAACAAGAATTGTGCAGTTGGTGAATTTTGCAGAAAACAAAATGTTTCTTTTTGTTTTTGTCATTGATGGTAAATATATTATAAAACAGACATTCATTCTTATTTATACTTCGTGGCATTTCATTACAAGAAGAAAACGCTCATTTCTTAACACTAAACTAATTATTGTTCATAAAACATACACTCTTTTGAAATACTGCTTATCTGCTCAGAGAAGAAATTTACGGTTGATAGATTTTGCCAAAGCAAAAATTTGATATTTACTTTGTGGCACTTGGTTACCAGAAATCGCGCTCATCTCTTAGCAACAGATTAAGAGCAAATATTGTTATTGTTCAGAAAACATAAGATTTCTTCTGCTCTTTTGAAATACTACTGAAGAATTGTGCAGTTGGTGAATTTTGCAGAAAAGTGACAATTATAAAACAGACATTCAGCACACAAATTTAAAAATCTGATTTATACTTCTTGGCATTTCATTACCAGAAAAAAAAACAAAACACTCATCTATTAACACCAAATTAATAACAAGTAAATTTAAACTGCCAAAGTGTGCTCGTCGGTTGAAACCCAGTGTTGTGATGCAAAAAATTAGCATCAGTGCTAATCCACAATGTAGTCAATAGTGTGTGGAGAATTAAAAGAATGCCACATTTCATATATTTAAATCAAAACCCAATAAATAATTATCTATTGACTGATATGAAACTCTTACATTGTGATATGTTTTTCAGCCATATTGTCCAGCCCAACTTTGAAGTAATTGAACACATTGGTCCTCTCATTTGTTCTTGAAATTCGGCGTGCTGCTTAACGTCCCCATTTGTATTTTTAGTGCATCTTCTGGCCAGCATCATCAAGGGTGAGATTTTCATATACACTTTTGCCCATTTCATTTAAATAGTTCAGAAATAATTTTATCCCTGCCCATTAATCTCCCATTTGACTAATTATCACTGTTTCTAATTACAAAGCTTTTAGTTGAAGTGCTTCCTCTGCCTGTGCCTCCCTTTATTATGATTTTTTTTTTTGGTCTTCCACTCATCATCTTCACATTGCCAGTCACAGTGAGGACTCATAGTCTAGCAGTGAGCAAATGCTTAATGAGCGACAACTCCAGCTACAACAAAATGATTAAAATGATCTTGAAATAGACATTTAACTCAGCCAATCTTTACTCCTGAGCAGAAAGTGACATTGGATAAATTTTTCTGCTTTGCTATTAAAGTACCACCCCCACTTTTTTTTTTTTCCTTTTTAGCAGATGCCTTGGTTGGAGCTGGCTGCACATGTCTGGCCATCAAGCTGCTATTTCTGCCCGTGCCAGTCGCTCCAGGATTGCAGCTATGAGAAGAGAGCTTTGAAGAGCTGTCCAGGTGAGAGCTTGGCAAAGGCAAAGTGTTTCCGCTCTTTCACAACACAGAGTGCCCTTCGAGGACTCAAATTGCCCTGCAGTGTTATGGATAATACTCAAATCCCCACTGAAATTTCACAAAACACACATGCAGACATACAAAAATCCCATTTGCAATGCAGACATACAAAAAGCTGGTTTGTGAGTTGGCCTGCACTCACACTCTTCCAGGAACACAATTAAGTTCAAGTTAAAATGTAAGGTTGAAGCATAGAGGGAAAGGGGAGGAAATTTGTCTCAGACTGCATTCCCTCGGGGCTGTTTCAAACAGACTGGAATAATGATGATAACAAAAGTAATAAAAACTATAAAAGTCTATTTCTCACTCTGGACTTAAGTCCTTCCCTTTTTTCATTCTCTCATTTATTTTTACTTTTTCTCTTTGTTTCCATCAGATTATATCATGCAGATTGTGAGCACATATGTGCTTGAGTGTGTGCTTGTAATTATTGGTATCAAAATTTGCTTTTCTTTGTCCAACCAACTCTGTAGATACACAGAATGTAGTAAAAGTTAATTCCAAGTTGGGCTCAATAGTCTGAATACTTTGGAAGACTGATCTTTCCTCAGGGCAAAAGTTTATTTTGTCTGCCTCCATGTATGTGCTTTGCACCAGGTACAACTCTAACAGGCCTTCTTTTTCCCCACCTCAGAAATGGATGATCATGAAGTGTCTCTGGTGTTTGTGGAAAGCCTATTTTCTGAAACTCTGATGTCCTTCACAGCAACTCGCGAAGAGCTTTGTTTGAGAATTATTTTGCTGGCAGAGGCCCTATGCATTGCTTGAGGAACAAAAACAAGCAGAACAAATCAAGTGTTACGCGCAAACAGGCATTAAACAATTTACATGCACAACACCATTAAAAAAACAAACAAAAAAAAAACAACTAGAATCAAACGCAGACAAAGATCTTCTTACATACATTTTAAATTAACCCCTGGAATCATTTGCAGCCTGCATGTTCACAAAGATGCAAATTGCTTCTCCAAGAGAAACACTGTGGGTAATAAATCATTTCCCGCTCACGTAATCTCAGAGATGACAAACTACATATATCTCAGAATGCTTTTGTTCATGAAAGTATGCATGAGTCTGGTGACATAAGTTGTTTTTTTGTTTTTTTCATTTCTGTTGAGATGGTGTGTGTGTATAAATACGTCTGCAAGCCAAATAAAAGGAGTGTGTGAACTGTGACATCAAGTCCTGGAGACACAATTTTAAGCCACAGCCCCAAGATTGCCTCTTCACTTATTAAGTTAAAGCCAGATACTCCGGTGCACCTGGTGAGCCAATGTGAATGGATGATATGATGATTCATATGCAACAATGCATTTCCATTAAAGACAAGTATTTGAAACATTGTCTTATGGTAAGATGTCAATACAGATAAACACTAAAAAAATCTTTGTGATTTTTTTTTCCAGGAAGAATTGAAAACCAAAGTTTTACATACACCTAACAAAAAGACACATGCATTTTTCTCAATGTCTGAAACTTCTCTTGTTTTAAATCAGTTAAAATGATTGAACTTATTTATATTTGCTGAATGTCTAAAAACCTAGTGAGAATGTTTTTTTTTAGAGATTTTCTTGCAATTTTCTTCATTCAGAAATGTACATACAAATAATTAATGTTTCTCTAAACAATGAAGGACAACCCAGATGATTATGTCACAGCTCTGATCCACTGATAGGATAAGAGTTAATTTGGAGACACACTTATGAATGTATTTTAAGCCCACATCTGGATCAAAGAGTTTTGTTTTTTTTGCTCAACACAATTGAAAATTCTAAAGAAATCAGCCAAGATATCAGGAAGGGACTTGTGGAGCTGCAGTCTTCTTGCTCATGCTTCGATGAACCAGACTTGGTTTGGTGTGATTTACCTTCAGAAGGTGAGAAAACAATTGCAGGCATCTTTCTATTCCATGTATGTAAATATATGGTTTCAAGTGTCTCTCAAGTTCCCCCAAGCAGATTTAATGTGTGTACCCAGACAGATTAAAAGTTGAATTTAAAAAATAAATAAATAAATAAAAAGACATGTCCAGGTGATACATGTGATTTATGATTTTACAACTGGACACTCTCACTACAGTTAGACAAATATATTGATTAAAGCTACGCTGTGACATGAATCATTTTTTTACACCAGCATACAAACTAAAGTAGCAGATCCAAAGTCAGTCTCATGCCTAAATTAGAGCACTTAGTAGCAAAACATTGTAAACGAGCCTTAATGAGTTTCACCAGCCTTTATTTTCTGCACTATTAGACAGCCCTATGGCAGTGCTGAGATATCTGCCGCTCCTGCTGGGGCTAATATCCTCTAACCGTCATGATGACACTGCCACCGGGCATCGAAGCTCACAGGTAATTGCATGTGCTCAAGACGCACAAACAGACCTAAGTATGTATGCACAAGTCATGCAGGAGACATTGCAAATGTGGAACAACGTGCTCTTCATAGATTACAACAAAATTATACTTTTGATAACCTTTGACCACCAGACATGTGCTGGGGAAAACTAGCACTGCCCATCACCCTGAACATGCTGCTCCCATTGTGGAACATATAAGTGGCAGTATCATAATAAGGGGATGCTTTTCTTAATTAAGGACCTTTTTCAGGCATAGTGGATTGGAAAAAATGGATTAAGCTAAAGACAGGGCAAGCCAGCAACAAAACCTATTTTAGACAGGGAAGGACTTTCACTGTCCAGCAGAAAATCAATCCTAAATACTAGAGGTGTGCCGATCGATCGGTCACCGATCATAATCGGCCCGATTTTCGTGAAAAAGTGCATGATGG
>NW_015113305.1:15484-23174 GCF_001443285.1 Poecilia latipinna | reverse complement strand
TGATAAAAAATAAATAAATAATAATTATGTGATCGGTATCGGTGAATCGGCCATCATGGGTGATCAGTATCGGTAGGAAAAAACCTGATCGGCACATCTCTACTAAATACACAACCATAGTTACAATGATTAGATCAAAACTCATTTGTTAGAAAGGCACATTTAAAGTCTAGGCCTAACCCCTAATGAAAATGTGTTGCAATCCTTGAAAATTGCAGCTTAAGGTTGCTTCCAATCCGACTTAACTTGAGCCAAAACTTTCAGTTACTACAGCTACAAAAGGGTAACATACCCTAAAACAGTTGGAGCTTTAATCGCAGCAAAATGCAACTAAATATTGACTTGAGTGGTGAAACAGAAATGCGAGCTACCGTTTTAAGATCTTATAAGAAAAATGTAAAATCAATTCATATTTTACTTTAACTTTGTTTTGTCACATAAGATCCCAATAAAATACACTGATGTTGATAGCTGTAGTGTGACAAAATGTGAAGAGATTTAAGGGATATGAAGACGGTGGCAGCTTATTATATACTTTGTTAAATGCATTAACAAACGCTAATACATTTTAATAAAACACTCCCTTTCCTGAAGGAGATTCACAATTTTTTAAGTGGAACATAATTTCTAGTGTGTGTGCGTGTGTTTGTATGTGTGCATTTATACAACATTAATAATCTCATGACTCATCTGAATACTTAATCTCCCTTTCCAAAACAGCTAAAATCATCATCCATAAAAAAATAAAAAACACTAATAAAAAACCCCATCATGTTCATATTTGCAAATCTGTCAGTCCCCTAACAACGTTTGCCAGGAAGTCATGGAGATGAGTTATCCGAATGTGGGACGGCATCAATTAATCATACGATATTAAATAGAGTGACAGATACTCATATCAGCATTTACATAAACAGAGTATAAGTCGAAACATAGTAGCTTAAAGTATTGATGATGCTAAGAAGTCAATTTACGCTTTTTTCTTCCCGTCATCTTCTTTTTATTCATACTAGGACTTATTATGAAGTAAATATAGAATTAACATTTTAGGTTATTGTAATAAAACTGATTACTGGCAATGCTTGAAGGTTTTCTTTAATGTTTCTTGTTTCATTTTTTGTAGTGGTTATGAAGTTAAAATTGCACAAAATTATGTTCACGTTCACTAATTATAGCTTCTCAAAAGTAACCTGATTTTAGTATTCTTTTTTTTTTTTCCTGAGAACTGTCTGGACGGCACAAAAGGCTTGTTTCTCTGGATTCAACACAAAATATGACACTTTTATACACAGCAGGAACATTTCTTAAGATTATCTTCAGAACCATGCCAGCAATCAGGGCATCCTTAAAATTGTTGGAAGAAACAATAATCGGTATAAAAACCTTGCTGTGTGAACTTGGCATCAGTTAGCAAAGAGGCTATCCCTACACATATCAGATATGCTTGGACACAACAAAACAGTTTCAAGATTTCTTCAAAATATCTCTACTTCAGTCTCTAAATATCTCAAAATTTCAAGTTGAACCAAGTTCAACCTTCTCTCCTAGTTTTCTTGTGTTCCTGAGATCACATTTCAAACTTTTCTCCAATTTTGTTATACTGAAACAAAGAAGAAGAATAAATCATCCACAAAAGTTAATTGTTGTTTTCTAATAGACTCATACTTTGCATTCTCTGAACTGTTAGAAGTGAACTTAATTTCCTGCAATTTTCAGTCTCATAAGACTTTTAATATACAGCATGAGGGAGATATGAAAAGTAATAAAGCAGTTGTTCCTTTTAAACCTTTTATTTAATTTCCTACGTCTCTTCAAAATTTATGTCGGCTTTCAGGAATTAAGCAGTGCTTTTGGATCAGTTTTACGGCATCTTGAGATCTATTTCAATCTTTTTCTGACATCTGTCAGTCTTTGAAATGACCAACAAAACCAGGAGGAGATCTACGTAATTTGAAAGCTCATTCTCAGCGCTTTTCAGATATTATTTAAAAAAGGCAACACGGTGTCAAAGCAATACAAATTCTTTCTAGTGAGTTATTCTTAAGAGCTTCATAGATCTTACAATTTATTATACAATCTGATCCTTACAGTTAAATTCAGCATGTATCGTTTATTCCCTGGTTTTGCGTGTAATCACTTTATTAAAGAATACAACATTTACATTTAAGTTGGACACAATCCACAGTTAATATTTACATTTTAAGACATTTCAAATCTCTCAATTTTGAAATGACAAAAAAATTTATATACAATTATATATATATATATATATATATATATATATATATATATATATGTCAATAAGTGATGTCAATAATATATAATTATTGACATCACTGGACCACTGCTTGCATGAGCGAGAGTCTGCTTTAGCAAATACTTTCATCCTACAAAGCCATTTTGAGTGACCTTTGAAAAGGTAGTTCTGCAGATTATGTTTGTCTTCTGTTGTTTAATGACTGTTCCATATTTGTGAATTAAGCATGTATACATTTTATAGAAAGGAGTCTATGTGTAGATGATGGTTACATGCTGGAGGGATTACAGCAACTGTAATATAGGTGGTTAAGGAAGTAATAAATGTTGCTTTAGTACAACTGAATGCACCCTAATGTGAGGGTATTTTCACATCTTAGTACTAATCGTCTTAGAGGAAAAAGCAAACCAAAAGCCATTCTTAGTCATGGAAGTAGGAATGTTCAGCTTCAAATGTTGATTTTGTTGTCTGTTTTGATGTGAAGATTTAGTTTCTCTCTGACCTTTTTTAGGAATTCTTTAGCCGTCATAGCACCATCAGATTGGCACAGGAACTGTCAGTCATTCTGAAGGAACCTTTGGCTAAATGATAATGTCTTATAAAAAGGCATTGTCAAAAGGATTATAAGATGTTAATTTTAAGTACTGAATGGCTGTATATTTACAAAGGCAGCTTGCATGATGGATTTGCATAAGAATTTTGACTCAGAGACTATTGTGTTGCACATACGTATAAATTTTACTATTTTATTTTATCTTTTGTCTTAGTACAAGTGGAGAGGAAAAGAAACAAACCGGGATTAATTTCTTGCTAGAATCTCGATCCCTGGTCCACTTCCCTTTTCCGGTTTTCTTTCCGTCACACTGCAGCTAATGGAAAACACCTGTGCCATTAGTGAGTGGTCATTTCTGGCTCGGGTAAGAGCTTCAGCTTCACAACTAAACATGAATAAATTCAAAAATGACTCAAAAACTAAATAAATATGAAACATCAAACTTAACTAAACCCAAAGAGAGATAGAGAGAGAAAGCAAAATATGCATGTTACCCAAATGATCACCCTCTACATATATAAAGATACTGAATTTAATTGAATTATAGCTGTGAATAATTACTTGATGTTTTATGTGTCATTTGGTTTCATCACTATTGTCATTTTTTTCTATTTAAAATGGGCTGTTTGAATTGAAAACAGCCTCGGACTGCCCTTGCGTTGATTGTGGATTAGTTTGCCTTTCGTTATTTTGCAATGGAGTGTTTAGAAAGTCTCATACGGCCATATGCATTTATGTGTATTATTTTTGCATTTGCTCAGTTTCTTCCCCACCTTTCTTTCATTTCTTTTTGCCGTTACCTCAGCTCTCCTAACTCCCACCTCCTCTCTCCTCCTTGCTGAGTCGAGGGCAGGGTAGGGGGAACCGTCTCCTCTTTGAGAGAGGAGCAGTTTGATCTCAGAAAAGTATGGGGAATCTGGATAGCATACCTTGCTTTGCTTGAGGGAATCTGGCTTTATGTATGTGACTGTGCAGACGCCCACATGTGTGTCTACATTAGATTCTAGAAGAAGATAAAAGCTGCTACCTCGACACTGCTCAGCTGTGCTAAGTAAAGCTACAGGAATAGTTTACAATTTTCAGCTGCACAGCGGCAGCTTTGACTTCATAAATCTCTCAAACTGCTGTCGTGATGAGTCACATACATCACATGTCCTCACCTTATTACCCACAAAAATCTACCTTCTATGACTGCATGGGTGTTTTTACTTGGACCTTTTTGTTAGGTGGTGGAATGAAATCCAGTGAGAGATAACACAGCAATAAATCATGACATCACAGCTTGGAAGGACAAAAGATAAAGAGAAGATCACGCCTGAAGATTTCTGTGCCATAATTTCTTTTCACTTCAGTGTAGCTACAGAAATTGTTCAGCTTTTCAGTTTTCTGAGAAGCAGAATAAATCAAATGCAATGTTTGTCCTTGAATAAAAAAAAAAGCCATTTTGTTTTCAGATACATGACCTCACTATTTGATCAACTCATTATTTCCTGCTGTTATGCATCGTTCTGAAAACCTCACTTCCCACACATTTTCAAATGCTATTAGATAACCAATAAGTTTTGTCTCACACAAATATGCATTTCTAAATGTGTGTAGCTTTTAGACTAGTCAGTGATTTTTTTCCCCCTAAGGCTTGTGTGTGTGTGTGTGTGTGTGTGTCTTGCTGCTGTTATCATTTATTCCTGTGCATTTGGTACAGGAGTAGGTGCTGTGTGATAGAAGTGCACTAAGCATCAAGCCAAGAGTTGCATGTTGCTGGATGATTGTGTTGTCAGATGAAGCAGACAGAAAGTGGGAGACAAACAGAGACAGAGTTGAGAGACAGCATTGAACTGAAGTAACCCTCCTACAGTGTCTCACACTTTGAATTTAACAAGGATTTACCTGAAGTTTAACTTTCTTTGTGTTGCAACCTGAACTTTTTCTGAATATTGAAGCTGTTTTAAGGTAGAAATGCAACAATAGTAAAGCTTTCTGCAGCTTTACTATTTGAGATAAACACCTCTGTTAGAGGTTGAGGTTACATGGTATGCTTACTGAGCAGTGAATTGTTATAGTGCAATGCTTGAATGACAGTTATCATTTTTCTTTGATAGAAGCTGTCCCATTTGTCTTTATTTTCAAGTGTTCAAGATTCCATGAAAGTCAAAGTCTTTCAGTGGACATGCCAGGGAATTTTCTGCCATGCCAGGGAATTCTTTTCATTCTCCTGTTTAGCTACAGGAGACTCAACATGAAGGTATACATGAATTATGTACCTATAATTTTTCATATGGAATAACTTTTCCCCTAGTCAGTGATGTAGGCTAACGTTTTGCACTGTTTTCACTGATCTGCCTAACTTGTATTCTTAGTTTGGTGCACCCAAATTTTTGACTTTATTGCATCTATTACTGCAGTTTTGTAGGTTCACTTTTATAAACTACCATCCATAAATGAAATATTGACTTATAAATGATAATCAATCCAGTAAACATCAATTTATTTATTTGAAGCAGAATTTTACAACACAGGTAACTTACCGAAAAGTGTTTAAATATAAACTTAACGTCTCATATTTTGCAACATAATTTCAAACTTCCACGTTTATTTTATTTTTCTTTTTTCTGGATTTATTTGTTGCTGATCGACATGTCGTAATGCATTATGGTTTAGTGGAAGAAAAATTATAAATGGCAGTCAAATGTTTCATATAAAGACTGCAAGAAGTGTGATTTGTGGTTCAGTCAGACTTAGAAAAAAATGGTTTTAAAATGACAAAACATGAATAAGCTAATGCGTGCCAATAATTTAGCAAGATGCTCTGCATGAAAGGGAAACATTCAACATGATCCATTTTTATATCTGTGGCAGAAATGTTTCATTTCTTTAAATTTGAATTCACTTTAATGCAGTTTTAGAAATGCTAGAACACTTTTCAAGACATGATACAGAGTGACAGCAGCTTCAACAAGTCCAAATCTGACTTATTGGTCCAAGTTCTGCTTTGACTCCTCAACCGAAGGGAAATAAACATACATCTCACTGATTTCTAAGTTTTCCACCTTGGGTCAAAGGCAATTTTTTATACTTTTGGGCTTTTGAGTGACACCTAATTGTATGCCCTAAACAAAAATTGTATTCTTTATCCCTTTATAAGTACAAAAAAAAATGAATACAACAAAATCCTTTTTCCAGTTGAATATAAATATTTCATACTTTTCTAAAAATAAGTAATGCACTATTCTCCAAACAAACAAATAAAAGTCAGTCGATGAGTGTACTTTTCTGTTGAGCTGATTTACTCTCCCGCTCAGCTCCATGCACCTCTCATACGCAGTGGGGCTTCTTTGCATAGCCTTGATCCATGACTGAAGGCTGACTTCACTCTACTGTGTCAGAGCTTAAGGTGTCACGCAGGCACTTTATCTAATTTTACCTCACATTCTGCTCCTTCTTTTGTACAGGCATCTAACTCTTTTTAAACTTGAAGCATATGTCATTCACAGTGGACTAACCTCACCTTGAAATGCACAGACAAATGATCAGTTTTGCCTCTTGCCACTGATTGCCATGCAAAAGACATATCACAAGCTCAGCAGTAAATGTCATTTACATTCGGCAGTCAGGACTCTGATTTTTTCATAAAAGTACAGCAGCTATGGTTATGCATCTGTAATGATAATGAGAGGAAAAGAGAGGGAAGTCCCTTCATATCGTTCCTTGTCCGGTGTAATTTGGCAATCTGGGGCGCACCATTTAACACACCCCTACTTAAGTGTTCACAAAATGGTGCACAGGTGTGCTCTATTTTTAGCTGAGTGTTTTTTCCTGTTTGGGTTCTGCTAAAAGGTAGTGGAAATGAACACATACACAATGACACCCAATCACACACACCATTAAGAAAGCTGCTTATACATACTAATAGAGTTACTTTATCTGTCTCTGAGTGCTTTTTTTTTTTTTTTTTTTTAAATACAGTTTTGTTCAATTGGCTGGATGCCGACATACGGACAGCTACAGTGGATGGGGATGAGGTACATGAATAAATCCACCAGTTTATCACTAGCAGCATGCAGTCCTGTTTATAGGGAGTCTGAGGGAATTCAAATTGACTCCACTCTGGCTCCGACTCCAGGTTTCTATTGTTAGACCTAAAAAGATCGAGTACCTTTCTCTTCCCCCTTCACGCTACTGACTACATTTTCCTAGTTTCTCCGCTCGTCAGACTTCCCAACTTTCTGTTCATAAAAAGTTGTTGAATGAAATTTGTTCAGAGGAACAGACTAACACTTTACAGTCACGGTAAAAACCAAAACGTAATGCTTAATTTACAAAAGCATTACTTACCATAACTCATGATCATCCAGTTCATTAATAAATAGAAAAAAGTATAATTTGCTTTGACAAGTGACATTGTCAAATTAAGTTGTTGAATATGCAATAAGAATATTAAAAAACCTGATCATTTTTGGAATGACCTCTTGTGGATCTTCCATGATTTTAATTGCACACACATGTTGAAATTAACTTAAAACTGAGTTTACTTTTGGTCCCTGCTTTGTCCTGTGCACCATGTTCTTGTCCCCTGACATGGTCTTGATTGTTCTTATCATTATTGCCTGGCTTTTGTTGGTGAATGCTTTGAGGCTTATCTTTAGTTTGGAGTCTGTTCTTTTGTGTATTGCAGCAGAGATTGAGTTCTTTGTTTGCTTTTCTTCTGTTTGTTTAGTTGGTGTTATTTCTTGTTTTATTTTCAGGGGCTTTTCCATGGCTCATGTCCCTCCTGTTCAGTTTGTAAAGTTTGAATTATTCTTTTTAGATTTCTGTTTGACTCCGTTCTGTTATTGGTCATTTACGATGATGTCCTGAGCTGCCATCATCTTAACTCACATCAC
>NW_015113305.1:10776-12133 GCF_001443285.1 Poecilia latipinna | reverse complement strand
TGAAGAGCTCGGAGAGCGTTTACAAATCTTTTGAAACACTGATTGTGTGCGTCCATGGATTACAGACCGCAAAGCAGTGGTGGAGAAAGTACTCAACATATGTACTTAAGTAAAAGTACAAATACACAGACAAAAATGTACTCAAGTAAAAGTACCACATTAACATTTGTACTTAAGTAAAAGTAAAAAAGTACTGGCTTTTAAAAATACTTAAGTATTAAAAGTAAAGTACTTGCTGAATAATACCTAATCGATCGGTTCATTAAGTGAACCGATCGTATTTAATTTTAATACATCAGAAATGTGCCATTTTAATGAACAATACCACAGATAAAGCATGTGTTTTTATTATGTTTACTCTCTGTAACATGGTTTAGACTTAGATATGTGATTCTGTGCATCATAATTTCAGGGATGGAAACATCTGGTCTCCTGTCCTAACATAGCATGAACTTCACTTTTTTTGCCACTAGTGGCTTTTATTTTAAAAGAAAACCAACAGAAAGGTGGGGGAGGACATGGAACCAAGGAGCCACATAGCAGCGTTGTAGTCAAGACCACCGAACCCGAGACCAAGTCAAGACCAAGACCAGCACCCCGCACTACATGACAGAATAAAATTAAGTGCACCTATCAAAATTGCTTCTCTAATTGATCTGAAAGATCCACATTCCCATTAAAACACCGAGATATTAAAGCTGAAATAAATTTAACCAGTATCAATTAAACTCTTCTTCATTCTGTTTTGCTTTCATCTCTGTGCCACAATTCGCAGAGGTCTCCTGCCATCCCTAAAAAAATAATGCCCTGGGTGGTTGCCCATATTGCCCATGTCAGAAACCACAACTGTCTGCACCATTAAACATAGCAATTAAGGCAATGCATTAACGGTAAACAACGCTCAACTATGAACACTGACCAAGACGCAATAAGCAAGAAGTAACCAAGCAGAAGGAGGTGACTGTTCTCATCCTCCCTCCTGCTGCAACGTCTGCCACCATGACAGGAGACAAAAACAAAGAGCAATGAGCATGCTGTGTTCTTGCCTTCTTGTTTTATTTAAATAAATTAAATAAATCTATATATTTTTTAATTAAATAAAATAATATTAGCTACCGCAGTATACCAGAGAATCACAAGAACAAAGAATGGCTCTCAGTGAGGCTTCAGTCCTTTAGGACTTAGTAAAGATCCGTCCAGAAGAATCGGATCGTTCCTGAATGTTATATCACTATATTGCAGACTTTGGTGACAGCGTTGTCCAATATGTGCGACATATCAGTCAACATCTCCGCACAATAATTCAGCGCAGGAGTGACAACTTTTTTTCATCGCAGATGCAACATGTGTCTCTGTA
>NW_015113305.1:0-10050 GCF_001443285.1 Poecilia latipinna | reverse complement strand
CACATCACATAATGCTAATAATAATTTCTTTCATAATTTCTGCCAGACTCTCTTTTGATGTACAGTCTTGTTTTCTGTTGGTTTTATCCTCAGCTCAATTCTTTTTTTATTTTTTATTCAAATTCCTTTTCCCTGATTTTGTTTTTGCTGTCGATTTTCAGTTTAAAAAATATTTTATTTCTGTCACTGATTAATCTCAAGCCTGTTTAGTCTTAGTATTTGGGCAATCTTCCACTGTATTAAATGGAAGTCTTTGCAACAGAGCATTCATACAGTCACCTACACTATCTATTGATTGGGATGCAGAGCTCATATTCACCACATCATAGATTAGAATAGACTTCCTTGGTGGTGTAATTCAGGTGTACAAGCAGCAATGTGACAGATGGTATAAAAATATGAATGAAAAGACTTTACAGGGAAGGAAAAATATAAAGAAACGATAGACATTTGTTATAAATAGAATGGATAACTCATTGCAATGATAAATTGTTTGAGCTTTGTGTTCTACCTGGCATTTAAGCAATGCTCAATTGCACTGGTGTTAGTTTATTTATAAAACAATCATAGGTAAGTCCCTCTTAGCTTTTCTCATAACTCAACATTTCCAGCAGCTGGTGGTGCTGAAGTTATGCTCTGGCAAGTTCAGCACCACAGTTACCCCAAAGGTCTAAACCTGCTGTGGTCAGTTCTTAATCCGGCTTCATGTCCCTAATTTGTCCCAATTACTGGAATAAGCTGAAAAAAAATCCTGACATGTTATACGTACATCCTATTGTCTACCTTCGAAAACATTAATGAGTGCTTCTGAACTTTGGAGCTGAATGTATGAAATTCATTATATATTCTGTGTGTGTGTTTTAAAACTGCTTAAAAGTGTTTTTTTTCTAATATGATTGAGTGTATTAGCTTCATAAAATAAAAATAAAAAAGGGGCATGTGATTACATATTGCAATGACAAACACATAACTCAGATGTTGAGAAGCTACTGACTATTTGGGAACAATGCACTGCAAATGAAAACAATTCAAAATGCTTAAGTCAAGAGCCAAGTGGAACCAATTATGTCTTAAAAGGTTCATTTCATCCACTATTTTATGAGTGGCTGTTAGAAAGGCTTAAAGACTTTAACATCTAAATCCAATACACACAGGCGAAAAATGGATGATCTCTTGTTTCCTTTTTTCTTGTGAGCAGAGGGCAGTAAGATGTTAAAGTCTTGACAAAATTGAAGGAACAATGTATTGTCAAAAGTAGAGTACTAGGCCAGCATAAATGAGAGAAGAAAAATAAGGGATAGACATGATCACAGTAGGAAGAAATTTGTATGAATAAATCTAAATAAAAAAAAAATATTCCACAGTAAAAATCTCAAACATGTTTGTGGTAAAATGTAATTAAAATTGTGGATTTTATAGGGTAGAAAGTGACATCCTGTCCCCCCCCCTCCCACCACCTTATTGGACAGAAATAGGGAAACTCCGAAATGACATTGTCAAGACTAAGTGACAAAAATGGCTCGAACCCAAAAGGGGCACTGTCCTGTATAGGCTGTTTCACATTAAGAATTTATTCCAGAATATCTATTAATCTGCACAATAGCCCGCACAAGTCAAATATTTATTAGCTCTGATTAGGAAATTCATATTTTAGATGTGACTGTGTCTCATTCTTCTCGGCTCATAAATATTCACATCATTCTTGATGATAACTCCAGAAGATGTGAGACGAGACAGATTTTCTCTGTCAAAGATTAGCCTGTCCAGGCAAGTAACAGATTTTTAAAAGTTTGTTTGAACTTTATTTCACTGCATGTAGGAAGAACATTTGGGACGCTTGTTTACATTTAGTTTAATTTGCAGTCCTGGTGGGTTGGAATATTTGTGCTTTTACATTGTGTTCTACTTAAACTAACGGCAGTTTCTGTGTGTTTATAATGGAGATCAGAAGTGTACATATACTCACCACCAACTGGATAACTGGACAAAGAAGGTGGGTAACAATTTTAATCCGTAGTGGATTTGTTAGTGTGAACAAACTCCATACTAGTAGCATGTTGTCTTTAGAGGCTTCAGACGCCTCCAATTGTGTGCTGCACAGGACATGGGGACTTTCTCTTTCGCTGCATTGAAAAACTCCTAAGACACTCCACCACACAAACATGCAGAAAAAGCAAAGTGATGTGGTGTTTCTCCCTGCTGCTCCATCTCAGTATTAAAACTACCCTTTGGAGCAGAGTGGTAGAACATGATTTTGCAAAATACTTTTAAAATTTCACATGCATCAACCAATCAAGAGCTGAGGGGCTGGCGGGGGATTTTTAGAAATTTGTGGATTGAAAGCAAAAGAGAATTCAGAGTGTTGGCCAGGCCACCATGTGTCCAGTGGGTTTAATGAGCCGCCCTCCACACACCGAGACAGGCACACAACACTGAACTTCAGGCGTCAGCTGTTGTCGCTTGTTGGTCTCTCATATGCAATTAATAAACCATTCCTGGTAAGTTTTACAAAGCTTTTGTGTTTTCACCTGGTTCACTTCATCTTGAATTTACACTTGTAGAATTATTGTCTTATTGAGAACTTTACCTGACTGCCCTTTAGATTTGTTCTCTGCTTTTGCTGCGAGGGAAAGTGTTTGACCTGTAATAAGCTAATCCGTGTGCAGCCTCGGTGAGAGACGGTGTTCTCTCAGGCTGAACCATCACTGCAAAGTCGCCTCTCACTTAATGACTTTGCGCTTCATGGAAAAACCCGGCCAAGAGAGATTACATAAAAAAAAAAAAAAAAGGCAGAGTGAGAAAGGAGGACAGAAAAAAGACAAAAAAAAAGCAATGCAGGGAGAAAGAGTGAGGGGTGAGCAGCGGAGCATGTCAGGTCTACTAAGGCTGTGTAAATTGGTTCGGACTGGTGTTGATCTTGATTACTGATTGCTCTTGTGACTGTTCTGTCCATCAAGTCCTCCAACCTGAACTAGGAAGGAGATTGTTTTCCATTCCCTCTTTGATTTGACCCAAAGACATCTGATGGCATGTATTAAACTTATTTTTAAATGTTTGGTCAAATGTCTTGACATAATAAATATTTAGTCACTGTAGATTTGCTATATAAATCAGGTCCAGTAAATAGAGATTTTGATTTTTTTCCCTTGTATACACATTTTACTGTACAATGTTTGTTTTTCAAGTTAAGAAACAAACAAACAAAAAAAAACATGTAGGATGCCTTACTTCTTGTAATTAATAATTGTTCCAGGAAATTAAATTCATTATTATATTGGAAAATTATTTTCTGAACTTTTGTGTGTGAAATGGTGCCTCCCATTTGCCTATTCATAGATCAATTTACACTATAGAATAATTTTTAAACCCTTTGACAGTTGATTTACAATAATTGTGTGTCATGTTGTCAGTGTCTACTGTATAAGATGATACTGTATTTCTGATATTGGGATTTTGCTACTGTTAGAACTACAATAAATGGAAATAATCTGTAAATTACAGCCTTTAGGAATATTTTAAGGACTTTAAAAGTATTTATCTTCATAATTTGCTAGAACATTTAACTACCAAAAGAAACAGATGTATAGTGGAAACTATATGGACAGGAAATGTTAAGTACATGAAGCTATTAGAACACAATCAGGATTAAATGACAGCACTTGAGTATGCTTTCATGTCGCCTTTAGATTTTATATGCAGCAATAATGTTTACTGCATATTCATGAATTGGTCAATTTAGCTTACAACATATTCAAAAGTTCTTTTATTAGTATTTTTATTAGGATAAGAAACAAACAGATTGTAGCCAGGGGTGACCAGATGGTGGCAAACTATTGGATTGTAGCCACAGCTGCCCTGAGACATTCTGAAAGAGGTAAGGCTGCCATGCACTGGCACCACTGGACTGTCTGACCATCAAGCCGAGTAAAGTGTCTGGACAAAACAAAAGAGAAAGAGTGAGGGATCGAACCGGCAACTCACCTATTACAGGATAAACTCCTATCACCGTTGCTCCCAAAGTAATCAGTTTTACACTTCCTTCTTGTTCCTTGTAAATTGATTTCTTGGCAGCAAGTCAACTGTGACAACACTGAAAGCTTACACTTTAAATTGCGGTACACCAAGATTTTGAAGAGGTTATAATCTGTTTGTGTTACACAGATAAATAATAAAACAATTTGACGCTTCTTTCAGAAACTCAATTTCTGATAGTTACATTAATGATACATCGGCATATATGACTTTAATATATCTAACTTGTGATATTAACTGCCATTTGTCTGTTGGCAAAAGGAATCTGTTCATAAACAGATAAGTCAACCTCAACAGATATTATGTGTACTAAAAATGAGCAGTAAAGTGGTACTTACTCAGTTATCAGTCACAAAATATGGTTGGTTGTGGATAATCCATATGCAGACAAAGGGCATCAGAAGTGGAGCAAAAAAAATAGTTTAATAAAACAAAATGCAACTTACTAAAATAAAGTAGAAGGTCCACAATCCAGAGAAAATAACTGAAGATGATAAAACAACAACAAAAAAAATCTGGACCAAGATGAGCTGCATTTAGCAGATGAACCAGTAAAGAACAATGAAAGCTAGTGATCTTTTCATATCCCCACTCTTGACAGAAGAGCAGAGCATGACATTGAATCCAGGTGAGGTAATCAGGGAATTAGGAACAGCTGTGGAACAGAACAAGCAGGGAGATTAAGGGAAGATTAATAATTAACACAAACAAAGCTGGACTACACCCAAAGAAAGTAGAAACCAAGCGGGAAAAGACTAAGAGTTATTGCAAGAGAATTACAGCCAAGTGCACAAAGAACAAGAATAAACAATCTGCAAATGAATGAATGAACAAAACTAATAGCAATAAAAAACTGAATATGGCAATACATTTTCTAATAATAATTAATCAATCCAGAAATAATTTGGGGAACTTCAAAGAAAACCAAAACATGTCTTTCAGTTTACTCTATTCTAATTTTAAATCACCCCTAAGACAAGCAAAAAAATTATTAAATATAGCTAAATAACACTACAAAGATGCAACTGTGGTGAGAAATTGTGTCAGATGAGAGTGTGGAACCCCTTTTGATCCAAATGTCTTTCTGAACCTGAAAGCTAACCAAAGCCAGGTCTAATTTCAATATCAGATGCCTAGGTCCAGAAACAATGCATTTATTATGCAGGCAGGTGTTGTTCAAATAACAGGTAGATCAAGATACTGACAGCTCTGTAAAATGTAGTCCTTACTAAGCAAATTAAATAAGTATTTCTTTTTTGCCTCATCATGCCTTACCCTCTTTCTTCTTCTCTGCCAATTACAGGCTGAGTGGAATCAGTTTTGTCTCCGCAATCTCTCGTCCTGTGACCCCTAAACTCATTCTCATTCTAAACTACTTTTCATTTGCTAACGATGTGGCAAGACTTCAGTCAGCAACTCTGAATATGCAAACGGGGTTCCAAAGGTAGAACAGGTTTTATGGAGATGTGCATCCATCGCCGTCGCTTCCACTTACACGCTCTTCTCCGTTTCTGATGACCGCGCACTCCATGTGTACAGTAACAGTATTTTTTGCGAGTTCATTTACTTTAATTGTGTTTGTATGTGCTGTTTGTGTGTGTGTGTGTGTGTCTGTTTCTCTGTGTGCTAACCTCTCATTTAGTCACCCCTCATTTGGTCATTATGTCCACTAATGCAGAGTATGCATGGCTCTACTCATAATCACACTTCTCTGATATGCAAAACAAGCTCTCAACTGCACCTGGCATACAGACACACACTTCTCATCAGCAGCAGACTCCTCTCTCTAATTTGCTTCCTGTTGAAATGTAATTGGAAACTACTCATTCAGACAAAGTGCAAAGGGGTTTTTTGCTCAATGTGGCTGTGTGTATTTGTATGGAACAAAGCCTTTATTCAGCAACAAGACACAACAGGGAATTGGAAACAGGAAACAGGCTACAGATGGAGATAATAGAGTTGTTACAGGTGTGTTAAATTTTGCACATGCAAAATAAATTTGCCATTGTCTGCATCAGTGTTGTGCAAAGCACCCTAAACAACCAGCACATCTATTAATTCAGTGAAATTACTTTCAATACACATGGTAATTAATCATTTTTGCGACTATTCATATTAGATCCAATGTCCTAAATTTTATGTGTGTGTGTCTGCGTGTGTGTGTGTTTGCGTGTGTGTTTATCTGTCTGTGTGAGCACAAGATAGAACAGAAGGTGTGAAAAGTGGATGTGACCACAGGCTCCAGATAAGACAGCCAAGCCTGTCTATCCACAATTCTGCTTTTGCCCGTCTCTTCTCCTTGACTAAATCTAAATAAGATCAGTTGGGTGTTTAAAGCCCTCTCAGCGACCAAGTCCTCACATCTCCTCCTAATCGATTCAGCACATATCAACCCCTGCATTTTATTCAGTTAGATTGCAACTTAGGTGGTGGAGCATTAGGACGTATGATGTAGGACAGTTTACATAAATAAACGAAATGTAAAAGAAACCAGAATATCTCAAATTAACTTCAAAATAAGTGTTAGGTAAAATGTAAAATGCTTTGTGATGCCTTTACATTTGGCATCAGCATAAGAATATAGACTCTAGTCACTTTCTTATGTACTTTCTTATGTAGGTTGGACCTCTTTTGTCAGCAGAACTTTCTCATTTATTATGGCACAAGCTGAAGATGATATTGGAAACATTTCTAATTTGTTTGCTTTGACTTCACAGCATCATACAACTGCAGCAGATTTGTCAGCTCCACATCCTTAAATCTCCCCATCCACCGCATCTCAAAGACACTCTAATGGACTGGGACCAGCTGACTGTGGGGTTACACTGATGTGCAAAAAACCTATTATTGTGTCTTTAAAATAACAGTCTGAGTTGGTGCAATGGCACATTGTCACATGGTACATTCTTTTTCTGGACATGGTAATCCATTCTGTTGCCATAAGTGGGTGGACACTAAGGTTCAACTTGAACCAAGGACTCTAAAGCATGATGAGAAAATTTCCATTACTACCAAAATCTGGAACTGTTACAAGGCACAATGGATCCTTCTTTTGATTGACTGAATTTTGCAGCTAAAATCAAGACTCACTATTTTTTTTCCCCCGACCTGCGAATTTAGGTGAACTGGTGTGATTTGTAGCCTTGGCGTCCTGTTCTTAGTTGACAGGGTTGGCACTCAGTGTGGAACTCTGTATCTATAGCCAATTGCTTAATCTGTCATTCATTCAGAGATGGTGTGAAAAGTACCTCGTTTGTAACAAGTGGTTGTTTGAGAGCTGCTATGGCATTTCTGTCATTTTGAACTAATTTTTTAAATTATCTCTGACATTAACGAGATGGCATGGTCCACCCAACTGCCACACACTTGATTCTTCAGTAAACCGAGAGTTGATTAGGTGTGGGAAATCTCAATAGATCAGCAGTTTCCTTCCTTATGATTGGTTTATTCAATATTTATGTAAAACAATTTGATGAGGTGTATGTAATAAAGCAGCTGGTGAGTGTAAACTTAACATGTCCTTATGAAGATAAACTAAATATATTTGGGATTACGGTCCACCCTTGCCCATCCTGTCCAGATTGTCTTTCAGTTTGTAATATGTTGTATCTTCAGTGGTTGCTCTGCTGCATGTGTGTCATATATTGAAGCAGAAACAAACCCCACATACCTATCTAAAAAAAGGTTGGGAAGGGACACATCACCATGACAACACAGGGAGGAGTAGAATGTACGCCATTAAAAAGATGGAAGCAATGTTGTGTATCTAAGTCTCTCATTTCTGCGCAGAGGCAGAAACATATACCACCGTATGTGTGTAGGGATAAATTATCGCACGCTCGCATGAATGCAGAGAAACGTACACAAGAAATATACACACACTCAAGCATCCTTCCAACACACAACCATGTAATGTGCACATCCTTTGTGATCCATTTAGTCTGTGCTTGCCTAATTTGCCACAGTGATGACAAACTCAAGTAATTTCTTCTACGTCTTTTTATTCCAGTTCAGTGAACTCTTGAACAATTCAGTTTGAACTTTTGATTACTTGCTGCTCATTTGCATAATTTTGGTTTAAGCCCATAAGTCCTCTGTTAAACAGAAATAGAGTGACTGGTGGAGAACTTTCAGCTGTTTAGAAACAAGTTCTACATTTACTTTTTTTTTTTTTTTCCCTGAAAACAGTTTGATGACTAAACAGATCTTAGTTATTGAATAATTTTTACAATAATTCGTCTTAAATAAATTATTATTTTTAGCTTTGAAGTTAATTTAGATGCTGATCGAACTGTGGTAAAATGACACTTTAATGCTATGTCGGATTTTTTTCAAGTACAAAGTTTGTCAGAAAGAGTAAAAAAAATAACAAAGAGTTAACAGTGTCATCTGGTGGCCGTTTTAAGTATTGAAGGTTTTATTAAAAAAATGTTATCTGCTTGTTTACCAGTTTTAGATTCTCCCAATGGGAGTGCATGAAATTTTCCCTTTGTTGTGCTTTGATTTCTCTTTATTTACTTTTTTTTAAAGTTGGAGGCCTAGAATCTTTTTCAAAAATCTTCATGTGTCTGTATGCACATGTACACAGGGAGAGACTCGCCCACTCACACAGATGCAGGCCTAGGATAGCTGTATTTTTCTGTGACATCAAATTTATTTAATCAATTCTACACAAACCCCAGCTGTCCAGCATGAAGTGTTTCCCAATTATCTTAATGTGATTTGCTCCCTGCTGTTGGGTGCTAGTATTCTGATTACGATGTAATAAGATGACGCTGGGTGAAACACACGGATACTCACGAACACAGACATACACACTCTTTCTCTGCGGTGCGCTTGTGTCACAAGACAGACACCCTTAGAAGCGATGGGACAAGCTATAACAAAGAACTGGGGAGAAAAAAAAAACGCAAACCAAAGGAGAATAGGGGTGATAGAATGAAGAAACGGGATGGATGTGGGGTACAAAGATACAGACAGACAGAGCGCACACCCACGGCTCCACTGTTCTCAAAGCAAAACAGCACGTCCAGCAAAAAGGCAGAGCAAATTTCATCCTAACTGCGTGTTGACAGGGTTGACGAGACATTAAATGCGCATTAGGCAGGGGGGATGTCACAACCCCTATTGGGCAGACAGAACATAACAAGACAGAGAGAGATGACAGATCAGTATATCAACACTGGGCCCTGTGAGCTCTCATGAATCCCTGCAGGCAGCCCTGACTCTCCCAGTTCCTCCCTTCAGTTTAATCCTACACGGAAAAATACTAAAGAGATTGCAATTTTGACACCTATGTGACTTTGTAAAGACTGTCCGGACTCGACTCAGGCATTAACATGACATCAAGTACGTGGTGGTGAAATGTACACTTTATGTGTAGTGTATCACAGTTGAAGCAAAAAGCAGAGCAGTGAGCCTGCTGTCATCAGGGAGGCACAGTGACAAACGAGGGGAAGGAGGGTTAAACTACGGAGAGAAAAATTGTGGTTCTCTTAGGTATTCTTTAAAGACCAAAACAGAGGGCATGGCTTGAACCCCTGAGATGCATCCTTCCTGCTGACTTATCTTTGGAACATGGTGCCAGAGGACAGAGGATTAAAATGTGTTGCTGGTCTGTTTTTAGAGCCTTGAGGCTACAGGGGCAGGTAACACAAATAGCCAAGAGCCCTGGAGTTGGAAAAGGATACAGAAGCAAAACATAGCAGATGAAAGAGCTTGGTCAGATATTATCATGTTGTTTGTGTATGGCAATTAGCGAGTAGATGTGTGTGAATGTGAGTGTTTGTTATTTATTTGGAGAAAAGGGGAAAATGTTTGTCACAATTTGGGAAAGTTGAATTTCTTGTGTGTTGATAAAAGGCAGCGCCTGTTTAAAGGAACTCTATGAAAGTGTTCGACTTAAACCGTTTCACAAAAAAATCACTTTATCTTAGATGTGGAGATAAAAAGGTCCATAACTTTGAAGTGGTTTTCAAACTTCTTTTTGCAAAAAAACTTAAAAAAAAAAAAAAAAAA
>NW_015113304.1:232467-287271 GCF_001443285.1 Poecilia latipinna | reverse complement strand
CAGCTCAACAATTTGCTTCATGGTGACTATCTTGTTTTAATACAGAGCAATGCAATACAAGAAACAGTCTAAGATGTACATATTTTTATGGAGAACTATTTATTAAATTTAACTTTTCTGTTTATAGGGAGGAATTGCTACATTTCATAAGTTATTAAATGTGCAGTTTATTATTTTAAATACATTGATGAAAACATCACCAGCATGAAAGTTGACACAACACATAAATACCTGTAATGCAGGTGCATCTTAATAAATTAAAATCGAATTAAAGAGTTCATTTCAGGTTTTTAAGTCATCACCTTCATAATGCAATTTCATTAACACACAGTGACATATCTCAAGGGTTTATTTCTTCAAAGTGAGGATTATGACTTATTGCTAATCAGAACCCAAAATTCAGTTTCACAAAATCAAATCTGGTATATTACAAAGTGCTCATAAGGTTTTCATATTGAGGTTTTCAATAATTGTCAGCCATAATGATCAAGATGACCAGAAATAAACTCTCGAAATGTATCACTGTGTCTAATGAGTCTAAAAAAAGTTTATTTTTGTGAACATTTCTTCTGAAATCTATTCACTTTTTGATCGTATTATTTATTGAAAGGCATATAAAATTGCCTTTCAATGACTTTCTGTCATAGGAGCATGTTGAAAATTAAATCTAACACTAGAGGGAGCTGTCGGAATTTTTAAAGATTAAGCAAGCACATTTTTTCTTCACTGCCACAGACTTTTACAGTGTACCACTACCAACAATTTTTTGGGTCGAGGTAACACGTTATGACTGATCTTGTTTAGCCCTTCTTTAGATCTTCTTTTTACTGGGCTACTCATTATTTAATTTAATTTACTTTATAAATTACTTTTCCTCATTTAGTTGTGAAATAGTAATTTTTCCACACCATGGCGTGACATTCAGTGCAATAAAGAAAACTGATTTATTATATTTCTGCTGACTTCTTTGGTGGTTAATACGTCAAACCAGATCATTAAAGCCAACGTCCCTTACTTTAATCCTCAGTGATGCACTACCTTTAAAGCAAACATTTCCTGAGAATTGCCATAGTAACAGCACTAACTAACAGAGATGATTTTGTGTGTGTGTGCGTGTGTGTGTGTGTGTGTGTGTGTGTGTGTGTGTGTGTGTTTGGTCCGCCTGCAGACGAGTCAAAGTGAGACTGTCTGCACTCCCCCAGTCAGCCACCCTCACACATGAACACAGTGCATTCCAGGGCGGCAAACATGCCGAGGCATTTCTCTGAATTGATCCGGGGGGAGGAGGTTTCTGTTGAGGTTTTCCCATTGAGATCCCAACGTAAGAAACAAAAAACCTCAGGACCCTGAGGATACGGCCTACCTACAAAACAAACAGAGACCACAGCTTTCGTAAGTCAGTCATTCTGAAAAGCTAAGACAGTTAAACTGCTTCCCATACAATCTAGTATACATTTTTAATGTATGTGCACTCAGTCATTTTATTTATTTTTTCAACATGGTAGAGGTTTCTCTCTTAGTCTGTGCATTTTAGTTCTGATTCAGTTTCCTCTTTAAAGGCTGTGGGCAGGACACTGTAAAGCCGCAGCCTGACGTGTTTCATGTGGCTGGGGGTAGATCGCTCTGCTGAGTCAAGACAGAAAGACTGGTGCAACTCAAATGTGGCGCTGCCATTTAACTTGCTCTCTCCTTGTCTGTCGCATCTGCCCACTGGTTGGAAACTGCTACCAGTGGGAGGAATATCAGATTAATCAGTAAGTCTAATTTAAGAGGATAGGTGGGCTCTGCAAAATGTCAGCCACTCAAACGGAGGCTTGCAGAGTAAAGGAACTTTGTAGAGCACTCAGTTGTGAATATTGTGTTGAAAGACTGCACTGAGCTGATATTTTCTGTATTGTAAAGATATTTTGTATATATAGCTGATCAAGAAGTGAGTAAACACAACAATATAGTTTCACTGATTCATATAGTTATCCTACATTAATAATTTTGCTGTTGACACCTCATTAAAATTCAATAATATTCTCAGTATGGTATGTAGTATATGAAATCTAAACTTGTTGTTTAGACATGCATAAACCATGCTTAGACATGCATAATTTAGATTGTGTTATTCACCTAAATAATAATAATAATAAAATTATTATGCGTACATACAAAGATCATAGGACAATGCAGCCAATCATTTCACTGAGAATGGAAACAATTTCTTTATGCTATGATGAACATGTGAATACTGACCCCAAAACAAACTCAAAAGACCTCGGAAAGATGCTTGTAAGAGAGGCCATTCAGCAACTTGGAGGCCATTATTCCAAAAGCACACTAGAGAAAATGCTTTCTTTTTTGAATATATGTTCTGGCTTTTGATTAGATTAAAGCAGAAGTGTTTGGCCAACTCATTACAACAGTAGACATTTCACATTGTAAACTTAGAGTAAATGATCCAAAGGTAATGAAGTATTTTTGTCCAAGTTCCACCAATACCAGAAATCCTGTTATGGTAAATAACCCCCAACTACTTGAAGACTCACCTAACTGGAGACATATGTTCAGAATTAACAAGGTCAAACATTTCTTGCAGTTTATGTGATATCTTCAGGGTTTTACTTTTGTGGAAGAAAGGGGTATAATAATAATAATGATAACAATCAAAAAGCATGTGCTTTTGAAGCACAGAAAAACGTCCTTCAAATGTTTGTTTATATTGTGAAATGTTTACTCCTTTTGAGTGAGGATTAAGAGAGTGCATTTGTTTTTATTTTATTTCAGTTATCTAATTTAAAAAAAAACAATATTTGATAATACACTCAAATATGTTATCTATAAACATGCTACTGTACTTGTATGTAAAAGATACAAGATAATTGTTGAATTTAATTGTTCGAAATATGCATTTGCAAGCTTAAAAAGACTTAAAAAGTGACTTGAGGTAAAGAAAAATCCCCTGATTCTGGCATTACCGAACATGTTAAAAAGCAAATCCTGACATATTTTCACAAAGTTCTTGCAGCATTAAAGTTGCATTCATATTACAGGAAATTGAACAGTATTTGAGCCAGACTTTGTCTAAGATTCCTACTAGGATGTACCTGTTCATCAGTTTTACAGGAAAACTTGTTGTGAATTAAAAATCATCTTGATCCACCTTTATTTGGATTAGAATGTGTCCAAACAACATATATCTTTGAAAGGCATGTAGACATAAAGGTGAACATCAATCTTGAGAACTGTTTTGGATGACATGTGAAATGCCCAAGGCAAGTCATCTTCCACTTAAGAAATCAGTCCTCAAGTATTGAGCAGACAAGATAATTAAAAAAAAAAGTGGCTTAAAAGACCTCAGAAGATTTACATAGTGAAATTTTAGACGCTCTCCTCCTAAACGTGTTTTGCTATTGTTAAATTGTCTTGGAATAACTGCTCAAACATAGATAGCTAATAGCTCAAACATTTAGTGTATGTACAGAATGCAAGTAAACTTCTTTAAAATAAACATTTGTCTAAAAACATCAGCAAAAAGCCAAAACAGCAAGAATTCAATTCAAACAATGCAACAAAATATCAAAATTCAAACTGAAAAGTTGACCATGGCGTGTTATAAAAGACAAATGATGTCTGAATTAAAATTGATTAATTTTGGCAAATAGCTCTAATAAGAAGTCCCATGATGTCATGGTTTCATTTAGCAACTTTTTTTTTATTATGTTGAGAATTTCATCATCAGGGCACGGCCATTCACAGAGAAACAACGAGTGTCATTGGTTAGACGGAGCTGTCAATCAAACGTTCTTGTGCGTCATTTCCGTTGTCAGGTGGTGCTGTCGCTGTGGAAAGATGCGATCAGCGAGAAGCGGAGGCTTTTCCTTAATTGCTCATTTCAGTAATAGAGGCTAAACAACGCGAAACTAAAACCCCCGAAGCTTCTCCCGGTTGAGAGAGAAGCTCCGTACACCCACCACAGAGTTCGCCTGAGAAATGTTGATATTTTAAGAGGACAACGCAGATCTTAGCCGGCGGTTTTGGCTTTGAGGTAAGCGAGGCTGTGACTCCGTTGCTATCTAGCTTCGTCTCTCACCGTGAGCCAGCTGTAACGTTGAACGTACTTTGTTTAAATGGCCTCCCAGCACCGCGACAGAGTTCAGCTTTGCCCTGGCTGGAACGTAGCACGCCAACAGCCATATTTAAACCTCCAGGGTGCATTTTAGTCAAACGTTCTTATGCTAACAACGGCTGTGTGAGGTTTGCACCCCGCTCCTTGTTGTGTTGTATGTCCCTTTGTGTGGCTCGTGAGTCCCGGGCTGTTGTAACGTATTTGGCCGAGAAACGGAGTTGGCTTCACCTGAGTTCGTTTATGCACTAATTATAGTTTAGCTCATATTTTACAGAAATAAAACACGGCCTGTGTTTATGATATAAACTCTACGTGATATCTGTCGCTGGCACTTTGCTGTTCAAGTTGTGAGCTGCTTGTGTCCAACTTGCAAGGCGTAACGTCAGCGCTTTACTCAACGACTCGTTCGGTTTACACAGCACGCTGCCAGAACAGTGTGTCCAGACCTTGTGGACCCAAAATGGCACCAAGCAATGCATGGCAGTCTTTGTGCTGTTGCAATAATTTTGTTAAGTGGTTTTATGGCGTGACCTTTGCGTGGCGGTGTGGTCAAGGCCATTGTTATTGGAATGATGAATGGGGTCTACAGCTGAGGAAAAGTGTGTGAGCTGGCATTCTTTGTGGATCCAAAAGCGGGACTTTTTGGGATTTATTGACTTGAAATGTGTTTCTTTCTCATGTGTGCAAATGAGATATGAATGTGCAGCTTTTTCTTGCAGTGCCCAGACACATGGCATTGAGTCTGAGTAGGTGAGTCGTGAGACACCTACGTGGTTGTTTTGTTCTGATACTATTTAAGGAAGCCCACATTTCTTGTGGGCACTGGCAGCGTGTCTCTCCTCTCCTCTTCTCGTGTGATATGATTCAGAGGCTGGATCTGTTCTTGTCCTCCCTCTGGTACAGTCACAGCCAGTCCTGTTTGCCAGACCACTGGCTGTGTGCAGAGAGTTGCAGCAGTGTTAGAAAAGGATAGCTGCGTATGCTGTCATCAAGCTGATGTCATTTAGGTCAGCATGCAGGAGTTGGTTGCATCGACCTTTTGCTTTTTTCATATGTGTCTAGGTTTGGCTTCATAACTCTGCAGCAGGTTCTTTACCTGGCAGACGATGAGCCTGTCTTATGTGTGTTATGCATTTATGTCATTGAGTTGGTTGTTTTAAATCCAGGATAATGATTGGCATGCATGTACAAGAACTATGACACATCAGAGAAGAAATGTGCAGCTCTGAAGATGATCCCTATTTATGCTTTAAAGCACATTGCTTTAACCTTTACTTTAGTTTTATTAAAGTTAGCAAAAATGTAAAATCCAAGTCCATAATCTGCAGGTCACAGATCAGTTCATCTGGCTGACTCACTGTTGCATCTCTAAATATTATTAATCATGTGGGTAAACTGAAACTGCCCACCTTGCATTTAACATAGGAGCGGGTCTTTTCTGACCAATACAGATTTGTGCTTCCCTTTGATGTCTGACCGAAAGGTTTTAACTCATAAATGACTAAATGTTCTGCAGGTTCTGTGATCAAGGGATTGAATTATTCAAAATAATGCCTTAAAACATTTGTCCCCACCCTTTATTTCTATTGGGCATTAAATAAATTGCACTAAAGTACACACTCCTGGTCTATGTTTTTGTAGTGTGGGAGTCTTTTTAGTTTGTGTGCATTATGGAGGAGGGGGGGAAAACATTTTTCAGGATTTGGGGAGAAAACCAGCCAGTTTTGATCATTTCCACATTGATTGGGGCATTTTTATTTACATGTTTAATTCCTTCTGATTGGTTCCAGTGGTCATTTTTAAGGACTTTAACACAAGTGAAAATATTTGAATTACTGTATTATCCCCTTTTATGCATTAAAGTATACACCTCTTTTTATCTGATTTTAATGAGTAAAAATGTTGTTTCAGAGAGAAAGATGTTAATTGCTTATCATGCATTTAATGAACATGGGAAAACATTATTTAAATTGCAGAATTGGGGAAAATGTTCTGATTCCAGTATTCATCTCTGTTTAATTTCAAGTCCACCACGTCTATAGTCACCTGGTCATTCGCATCATCTGCTTCATTAAACATTAAAGCAACAGCATGAAGTGTCCTACCTGTTGAACTGCTTCTTTGTGTCCTCTAGAGTAATATGCTATCCCACTATTCCCAGCGTGACTTGGTGTCACTCTGACTTGCGCCATAAACACTGTCAGAAAACCTCAGCTCATCAGACTCCGTGGGTGATGACTAGCAGAAACGGAGACAGATGGGAGAGAGACATGATGATGACACTGTCTGCTGTCTGGGATCACAAAAAGCCTCATGGAAGTGAGAATTTGTACTAGCCCTCACTGAACAGCCAACTGTCCTACCTCCTCCGTGCCCCAGATTCCCAACTAGAAAACGGTGCACAGTTGGTTTTGCAACAGGAAGGTTTCTTAATTTATCAGAAAAGAAACTCTGGGATTGCACAGTTATACAACACAGTTTCAAAATTTTGTGTGACATGTTTTATCTCTCTCACCCTGTTTAATGCATCATTTGTGATGTGTGTTGGTTTGAACAAATATTTTTCCGGTAAGATCTTTCAAATTCTGTTTCCGCACCGGTAAGTCATCTTAGTATGACTATACATGCTACGTTTCCTCTCCTGTAGCTTCCTGTGCCTTCTGGGAATGCACGGGGAAACTGTTTGACATTTTGGGAAGATTATTATCCGAACATTGACACGTTTCTGTTCAATGAAAACTTGGGACGACAGCAGGATGAATCATTCCTCTCGGTTAAGGCTCTACTTCCCCTTTACGGGAAACAGATGGCATTTCATCACATTGGCCCTCGGTATCAGTAAACACAGCATACCTCTCGCTCTCTGATTTCTGGGAGGTGGATGAGAACCGCTGTGTCGGTTAGAGTAGTTTGTATAATGACAATGTGTCACACTGTCACTGTCTCTGCTGGCATCTAAATCTTGCTTCCTTATTATTGTGCAATGGCTTTGCATTTTAAATTTTTGGTCATGTTAAAACATGCATTCATGTTTAAAGGACAGATAAGCTCTTTGCACAGATTCTGCAATAAAGCACGAGATTAAAAAGCATGGGGATTTTTCTAAACTGCTGCAAGAAAAAAGCTCAGGATTAGAGAGGCAAATGAAAATGTTCCTGTCTTGCTAGAGTCATGCATTTGCATTCAAGGGCCTTCTATTTTAAATTGCAGATTGTGACAAGCACACTGCCTAATGTAGAGATTGGATCTGAGGTGCTGGCCTTCACGCCAGCAGCCATTATTCTAAATGGAGCTGTAATGGCCTTACATTCACACTGAGGTGTGTAAATGTGAGGGGAGGGAGATTTGAAATGGACTGGGTGGAGCTGCCATGAACTTTAGCCCTTTTAACCTCGGTTCACAAACCAGTGTCCTCTCATTTAACTGGTTCCCCTGAAGCTTGAAGTATCCTTATGTTTAGATCTATGAATGCCGTTTATTAAAGCTTATTTGTAATTTTTTTTCTCAGTCATTTAGAGTTGTTGTTGTTCTTGTCACAAGTGTGTACTTTCCCTTTTACTTGGCTATCTTTATCCCATGAACTAATCAGATTTGTTCCCTGCAGAGCTCCAGTATGTCCAAACGGCGCTCGTCAGAGAGGGGGGCTGGAGAGACATCAGGCAGGGCCAGCAAGCTGCAGTGTCCTGGGATATCTGGCAGTAACGCCAAGAGAGCCGGCCCCTTCATCCTCGGTACGGAAGCTACTACTGTTTAAAGGGGAATTGATAAATAAATACAGTGTGTATAGCTGCCTTGCATAACCTGCAGATAATTCAGCCAAACCATCTCTGTACATAAGTTGCAGGGTGCCTGTGTGAGTACACTGTGGACTTACACACGCCTGAGACAGGAATTTGAAGAATTTTGCTGATCCTCATGACATCGGCCAGAAAGGCTGAAGTCTATGCTGGGGCATTTTCTTCTTTCTTTCCTCCAGTATCATATATTCCTTTCCTATTCTCTGAAGCGTGTGTGCATTCTGCATTAGAGCTCCTGCATTGTTTACCAGATACTTTGCCAAAGAAAACATTGCACTTGGGGTGTTAATGGATACCTGCACATGCTGCCCTTAATGAGTTTTGGGAAGAGCAAACAGACCAGCGGTGTAGAATGCCTTTTGGTCATGCAGCTGTTCCTTTTCTCGTCCTTGCAGGACCTCGCCTGGGCAACTCGCCAGTACCGAGTATAGTCCAGTGTTTGGCCAGGAAAGATGGCACAGATGACTTCTATCAACTTAAAGTAAGTCTGTTATATTCAGGTATTTTCATGTTCTCCTATAATTGCAGTTATTTCAAAACCCTCATTATCATGGCAAATTTTAAGCATCTGAACTTCAGACTTTTTCACAGTGCAGATTTTATTGCCCTTTGTTCAATTTTGGCAAAAACAAGCAAACATGAGCCAGGTTCAGTGTTTACTGGGATTATCCAGCAGGTTTTAAGCAATCACAGGGCTTCTAAAGCAAACATTGCTTCGGAAATGTCAGTGTTTAATCACTACAATCCCCGGACTATGATTTCTTGTTTGAATCCATTTAGATTTTCTGGTGCTTAATTTTTGCTCTGTTCTGCAGATCCTGACGCTGGAGGAGCGAGTGGACTCTGCGGGGGAAACCCAGGAGGAGCGGCAGGGGAAGATGCTGCTGCATACAGAATACTCTCTCCTTTCTCTGCTGCACAACCAGGATGGTGTGGTTCACCATCATGGCCTTTTTCAGGTAGACTTTTTCACTTAACCTACGTATCGTAGCAGGTTTTAGTTGAACAAACAAAGAGTGTTATTGTTTTCTTTAGAATAATATGTGATTAAATACTCTAAATACAGCATTATCTCTCTGACTCTTTTCAGTCATTTTTGTTTATGAATATATTTAACAACACCAGAGCAAGTAACAGTTTGATTGTATTAGTTCAACTTTAGCAGAAACAAGTTTGTCATAGCTCAAGCCAGCTGCCTGTACTTTCCTTATAAAGGTTGTTTCAGTAGAGAAGTAGAAATACAATAAAAGCTATATTTATCGGCTGCTCTCTGTTCACAGCAACCCTTCCCCCTTCCTCACCTGCTGCCCCATCTGCCTTCTCCTTTAACTTTGTTGTTCCGTCAGCTCTGATTCAATCTTCTCCGTTTGTCTTTCATTCACATTCCGTTTCACTTACAGTGTCCTTATAATAGCAGCATTAAGGCGTGCACGCTGATTAATTTAGGTCTGCCATATTGATTAGATTATTATAGTTCATCTCTGCTGTCTGTGAACCAGCTCATTGCTCATTCTTTCAGAGATGCTGGCTGCATTAAAAAAAACAAAAAAAAAAAACCAACTCTTAAACCGATACAAAAATCAATGGGAAACAAATGGTGAGTCTACATTAGCTTGAGTTTTAAGAATAGGAATGATCTTTCTCATCTTTTTTTATGTCGTATTCTCTCACACTGACTGTGGAGATATCTTATTCTTATCAGATGCTGGACATGCAGATTTTGTGATTCAGATTTTTCTTGAACAATATTAGCAGGATTGAAAATGTACTTTTCTAGCCTTCCTGTCCAGGACAATTATTAATGATTTAAATAAGGACCAGAGGTGCTGCGTGAGAGAGGAGACCCTGTACAGCAAGTTTTACTAGTACTTTAGACAAATGGGGAAAAATAAACATGGAGTTGACCTGTAAACCTCTTGATACAAGAGGTATCTCATGTACTGAGGCTTACATTACTAAGACCATTCTCTATGTCTATTTCCTTGAGAATTTAGACTCCTAACTTCCCTTTGACATTTCCTTAATATCCCTTGACAAACAGGTTGAATGTTTATTAGGAGAAACCAGAACATTTTTTTCTGTATTAGCCAAGAATAGTCAGATTCTGGTCACCAGCCAAGATCAAAGACTTTTCTATCTAACTGTAGATACTTGCTTTGAGAAATCTCACTGGTTGCATTGATTGTATTCCACAAATAGATTTCAAATTCTGCTCTGTCAAATTAAATAAAGTGAACACCCTCCCAATGCTAACTTCCCACACTTCTTTCTGGATTCAGGATCGCGCCTATGAAATAGTAGAGGACATGGAAGCCAACAAAGTTCGTAAGATGAAGAAGCGGATCTGCCTCGTCCTGGACTGCCTCTGCGCTCACGATTTCAGTGACAAGACGGCAGATCTAATAAACCTCCAGCATTATGTCATAAAGGAGAAGAGACTGAGCGAGCGTGAAGCTATTGTCATTTTCTACGATGTTGTGCGTGTGGTGGAGGCCCTCCATAAGGTTGGTCTTACTACACTACTAAAGAGTACATGTGCAACAAAATTGGCTCACTTTCTTCAATTTTTCATCAATGTAGAAAATCTTCATGCTACGGTGTTCTTTGTTGTTGTTTGTTAGATGCAGATTTTTTTTTTGATTACTCACTTCCAAGGCTCGTGTGCCACTCCCAGAAACTAATTCTTGTTTTGTCAATGATTCATTGAGCACAATGTGACCATACTTCTTTTTTTTCTGCCTGCAGAAAAACATTGTGCATAGAGACCTCAAGCTGGGAAATATGGTGCTGAACAAACGGTAAGTCGACGCTAGGTCACTCATCCCGCATTGTCGGTCAAGTCATGCTGAATAACGCTGCCTATTGTGCCAGTTTTGCTGTTTTAGCTTGTTAGTTTTGTCCCTGGTGGCTGATTGACCCCAAGATTTTGATCCAGTGTGTGTATTAAGCTTTAAACCCACACAGAGGCCACATTATTTGACTATAAGTGAAATTACACTCAGGAACCTGAAGTCTTGCTTTCTAGTGCTCAAATGTGTCTGGGTGTTGAGTAACGATAGATGATTCATTCCCCATGGTCAGAGTTTTGAAAATGGACTCTGGTGCCAAACAAAACAATGAACATGCCTCTGCTTTGATCTCAGTGGGAAAGTGTTTGGGTCTGGGGGTGTATGAGTAATTTAGTAATGCACAGAAGACCCTGTTGAGTGCACCTCAGGTCAAAGTGCTGCAGCTCAGATTAGACGTGCAGGATGGAAAACTACTCATCTGTAAACTCCCTCTAACCAACTCATGCGCAAGGGATATGAAAGGCTTGTACAAATGGTGAGAACCACTCTTCCTCACTGTGAGAATGTTTCTAAATTTGGCTGCCATTTACTTAATGAATGCTTAGAAAAGTATTAAAATTAGAATTTGCATTAAATGTACATTGATTTAACTTTCAAAACAAGTGGATGATCTTACAGACTTCATTTGAACTGTTGAGGGTGTTGCTTTTGTATGACTGAATGACTAAAGCTGACGCACACTCACTTTGTTCCTACGCTCACTTTAGCTTGATTTATACCTCTTTGTAGAATGTATTTTCAACCTACACAAAAAGCCTATGCCACTGTGAGCAGTTCTACTGTGTTGGTCTGTCAGTTGCTCTTAGAGAGCTACGGCGCTGGTTTGTATTGGGCTTTCCTTACAGCTTTAGATTCTTCGTGCAAAAAAAAAATAAAGTGATGCAGCAATCAGAATTTTGCAGCCAATTACCAATCTCCAGTTTTCCAAACCTGTGACCTGCCTATGCAGATTTTAGCTGGTTTAATATTTTTTGGAACGATGATATAAAAGATCAGCAAGAAATATTTTTGCAGCCTTACTGCTAACTATTTTATCATCTTCTACATCAGTGTTTAATTTGGCTTGTATTATTAAAAACATCAGTTTTAATATAAATAATCCAAGATTCCAGCATCTTTGCAGTGTTATATTCATCCTTTCTACTGAAATGTTGTTCTCCCTTGCTCTAAGCCAGAATGAAAAATGTTAACTTTTTATTTTTTCTTTTTACATATTGTATGTATTTGAGTGCAAACCGTAACTGAAGTCAAATTCCTTGTTTGCGTGCACATGTGGTGAATTAAGCTGGTTGTTATTGTTAGAGATAAGAATGTCAGTAAGTAACCTGTGTGCATGCACTATAAAGTCACCTTCTTTTACAAATATTTATTAACCTTACATCTCCAGCAAGAATTGACAATCATGATAATCCAAAAGAAAGTTGTTTTTCTGTCTTTTTTTTTATAAATTCATTAAAGCTTGCTATGTGCACTGGAAAGCAACAAGGTCTTTTTTATCCTCTTTGTCCTGGTTCTTCCTACCTGCAGCGGTAGTAAGAAGTAGCGGCAATAGTGATGAAATAGTGTTTTGGCCAGGGGATGCGGGTGGAGGGGAGCAGGGTAGATGTGTGGAACACTCCGTCCCAGCTGGAGACAAAGGAGAGACATGCCAAAGGCTCAATAGCTCAGAGCTGACTCACTGCAGTGCAAGTCACTCACACACAAACTCACTTACCTACATGTGCACACAAATTGTCATAATTTCTTTCTGCTGTGTTTTGCTTTTTCTTTTTAACACAGCCACCCATTTTCTTGGTCTTCCACTTTTTTTGTTTTTTCTCACCATGTACTGCACTCTCCTGGCTAACGTGTGTGTGTGTGTGTGTGTGTGTGTGTGTGTGTGTGTGTGTGTGTGTGTGTGTGTGTGTGTGTGTGTGTGTGTGTGTGTGTGTGGGTGGGAAAACTGACCATTTAGAGGCTTACTCAATCAAATGCCACTCACCTCCCCTGTTTGTCAGAGTTCTGGGAAATGCACCAAAGGCATCAGAAAACATCAGCACTTTGTGCAAGAAATGATGCGACTTCCTCTCCCAGAGCCAGCTGTTGTGAAAGCAGGATGTGATAAATCAATCTGCACAGCCACTGATTGGGTATTTTTAAATTTTAATGACTTCCTATATGTAGAACGTAATTCTTTTGGATATGTTGTATAATATTCTGATACATAGGTTTTAAGACCCAATTGAATTTCAAGAATGTATGTTTCACAAAGTTATGCTGATTTTTGACTATGTCTATGATGGCACCTTTTCTTTTGGCTGTTGCTCAACTAAAGCCTGAATGTGATTGAAACCCTTCAAGCGATGGCCAGTTCTGACAACTGATTCTTGCTGTAGAAGCTGCCCTGTGATTAACCTCGCTTCTCGTCACATGTATTTTTATTACGGGCCGGAAAGGAGAAGTCATCTGGGCTGTTTAGCTCTCTGGTTTCCTGACCGGAGTCATGTGACCAGGAAGCGGAGACGGCGTGGTCTATCCACTGTCCTCAGGGACCCTTGCCTCACAAGGCGAACATGCAATCTCATTTATCCAATCTCCGGTGCAAGAATAGAAGCCTGGGTCGTGATGCTCGCAGACAAAAGCACAATTGAAGAGACTCGTTCATAAAGGAGAGTCCTTGAAGCTTCGCACATTCCTCAGTTAACTCATAAGGCCATCTATGGTTGGAAGCATTTATTGTAAAAATATTCAGAAGGGGTGAATCTCATAAGAAGCTTTATGTCACGTAGTGTCAGTTTTCCACAGTGAGGTTTATGTTGTCAGTCAGTATTCATCGAGATTGGGATCGAGGTGCCTTTACGGGAGCGGGGAATGTGTGCGACGGACCAGGGTGTGAAAGTGAGAGAGAATAGGGGAAGCTGTTGACCTCAGGCTTTTTAGAAAGCGGATGTGGGTGAAAAGCGTGATGTGGAGAATACCCAGGCTGTAGAGGGTGACAGCTCTTCTTTTCTTTTTTTTTTCTTTTTGGTTTGTGTGTCTTTTCAGACCATTGCAGCGTGTTCTACTTCCGCATGGGAGTGATTATGGATGCATATCATGTTGCATGGTTGTGTATACATTTCAAATCTTCTGCAGCTTATATAAAATCAGTTTCCAACACATCACTGTGCAGGCTTAGTCATTGCAGCAATTATCATAAGCCACAGGTTGACTCATATGTTTGTCAAAGTGCAACCTTTTTTCCCTCTACAGAAAAGGCCTCAGTTTCAAGATAGTCAGGTTTCACTCGATCTTGAGCAAAGTAAATTTACTTTGATCCAATTCCTAGTGACACATTTCAGCAGACACCAAATTATTAAAAGTCTTATCAGTTTTAAGGCACTACATTGCCTTGATCCTTTATGAATTCAACCAGTAATTCGACAAAGCACAATAACAAAGCCTTTTATATCAAAATATGAGAAGTTCACATTCTTTGCAAATTTAAAGTTCATTCAAGATGCCTTACTGTGCACTTCTGTAAAACTTTGCATCAAAACAATTGAAATGGGTTAATTATAAGGTTAGAAAGTACTTTGTGTGTGACTAACCCAGTGAGAAACAGACTAAAACTACCCAAACATGTCTTTTTTCAGAGAGAACTGAAGCTAACTTTAAAAGTCAGCAATATAAGCTCAGATAGTTTCGGTTTTTCTTTTAATTTCAACTAGCATGTACGGTGAAACATCACTCACTGGTCACTTTATTAGGTACACATTGCTAGTATTGCCAGAAAGGCAGATCTGAATTTGCCTTTAGAACTGCAACATCTTCTCTGAATAGATTTTTGTTCATGCTGACATGTTATTGCTCAGTTTCTGCAGATTTGATGGTGATTGTGGAGGTCATTGAAGTTTAATTCTGTTATTCACAAGAAACCAGTTAGATGATTTGATAGCTGTACTGTGGTTATAAAGATGGATTTAGTTGGCATTAATACTTGGGTTGAGCATGGTGTTTAAAAGACTCTTAATTGGTACAAATAGTCCTAAAATGATCCATGCTTTCATCTTCTTTGCACCAAATTCTGATCCCTCCGGCTAAATGCGGCAGCTAAAATGAGACTTATGTGACCAGGAAAAATTTTTTCCGGCTGTTATTGTCCACTTTTGGTGTTTCTCTATGAATTAAAGGCTTTTTTTCCCTCCTTCTTCTGATACTCAGTTTAAACTTCACATAGATGTGTCTTCGCTGTATCTAGATTAGTAAAGTGCAGTAGTTTTTAGATGTGGTCCATGCAGCCAGAGAAACTTCGATCACTCTGGCACCCCATTAAAAGTATTTTTCCATCATACGGTTCTTAAGGTTTAGTGTTCTGGCAGTTTTGAAACTACAGCATCATAGATATTTGATGGCTTTTTGTGTACCATGAAAGGCCGTCGTGCTCCCTAATACATTCACCGTCTTATGTTGACTTGGCTATAAATTTAAAAGTGGATATTAAAATTTTTCTTTCTGTTTATCAGGACACACCGCATTACCATCACTAACTTCTGCCTGGGAAAGCATCTGGTGAGTGAGGATGACCTGCTGAAAGACCAGAGAGGCAGCCCAGCCTACATTAGTCCTGATGTATTAAGTGGTAAGTGGAAAATTAAGTCCAATGCTTGAAGAAGTTGCTGTTTAGATTTCCAGTAAGGAAATAAATGCTGCCAGTGTACACATTGGGTTTGACATATTCTGATAACCTATGTCTAATGCAGTTCAGATTGTTCTTGGTATTCTGCAGTTTTATAGTGGAAAAAATAGTGAAACGCTTTTTGCCACAGTGCTGATTAACAGTTTTATGATTTGTGGAGAGAAAACTGAAAACAAATCTCAACTGGGCAGATGCTTTTTGCTCCATCTGTGAAATCATGAAAACAGAAAGTTGTGTATCAAAGTTTGAAATTGAAAGCATAAACACCTACATGGTGTACAAATCTGTTACACTGTTGAATCAAACTACAGTGGAATGTATTTCTTCACTAAAAAAAAGCCTTTAAAATGTACTGGATCCTTGTCAATCAAATATTGTAGTTAAACTTATTAGATTCCAGAAACAATCTTGGGATTTTTGTTGCAGAATTGCGTAATATTGAAACCCTGGATGATTTTCCGTTTAAGTAGTTTCACGGAAGTTGTGTTGCAATCTATGAACTGCAATACCCAGAATTAGTTTTTGTCTTGTTTTTTTGTTTTGGTATTCATGACAATGTCCCATTTTTCCCCACATAAAGCTATCTGCATACATAGAAAAACATGAGGAAAAGCTTCTGTACTCCTAATCGGCAACATCAGTGCTCGGCCACGCTCTCCTGTAGAAAACCATAGTTGCATCCGTTTGAATATTCATTTCCTGATCAACATCCTGGATGTTGTCTTGACTTTAGAATCATATCAATCTTGCAGCCTGTCCAGCAGTTCAAACAGCAGATAAAAGCTCTGCGTACATATCAGCATAACGTGACAGGCACACAATTAAACAGAGCTTCAGTGACTCATCCGCTGATGACTCACCAGAGGGAAACTACTCCCATCGACTCCCATCCCCCGCCTGTGTATGTGTGACACAAGCTTGAATATAATTGCCGACTGCTGTTGCTGCCGCCTCTCTGGCTGGAACAACACCGCCTATGGTAAAGCGCAGCCTATGATGCTACAGCCTCATCAGCTCCACATACACAGCTGCTTGATTGCCTCTGTTTGCTTTAACAAGCAGCTCTCCACATTTAAAAAGTTGCGGATTTCAAGGAAGCATCATAAATGCTGAGTCATGCACGTCGTGTTTGCCAGTTTTGTTAATCATTAAAACCCCGTGACTTGACAGGGACTGAACTCGCTGAATGTTTGGTCACGCCTGTGTTAAAACGGGAAGCAATCAGTCATTACAGTAAAATAATGTCGCCCTCTGTGTTGTGTGTGTCTGGATAATTTTATCTGTACGTCTCTGCGTGCGTTTTGACAAAAACTGAGATGCCCCTCTCCTTTTTGTCCCCAGGTCGCCCATACCGCGGTAAACCCAGCGACATGTGGGCCCTCGGCGTTGTCTTGTTCACCATGCTGTATGGCCAGTTCCCTTTTTATGACAGCATACCTCAAGAACTCTTCCGCAAAATCAAGGCTGCAGAGTACTCTATTCCAGAGTGAGTGTTAATTTGAAACAGAGCTGCATCCATTCATTCACAACTTTAAGCAAGTCAAGTCAATGACAAATTCAGTTAAACTGATGTCAAAACGTCTCCCATTAAGACTTGTTTATTTTTGTGGGCTTCTTTTCCTAAGTTCTTGATTTACTAAAGATTTCTATTTGCATCCTGTGTAGCACTGAAGGATTTTCCAAATGTTTCTGCTAAATCTGTGACAATTTTATTTTATTTTTTTTTTAATTGGTTACAATAACCACCTTCTACGCTCTCTCCCCACCTCAGAGACGGTCGTGTGTCTGAGAACACGGTGTGCCTCATTCGAAAGCTGCTCGTGCTGGACCCTCAGCAGAGGCTGGCTGCAGGAGAAGTGCTAGAGTCACTCAGTGCCATTATTGCTTCATGGTAACTGCACCACCTGCTGGCTGTCTGAAAAAACTGAACTTACTCAGGATGTGTTGCATATCATGGCCAGTTATCATAGCAGTTCACATACTTCATATTAAACTCTCGTTTCTGTTAATCAGTTAATCATATTGTGGTGTTTTTTCAATCACAGGCAGTCGGTTTCATCGATGAGTGGCCCTCTACAGGTAGTTCCAGATATTGACGATCAGGTCAATAACCAAGAACATTTACAGGAGGTAAGATATTAAAAAAAGAGAACAGGTTTTCTCAACAAAATGTAATCCTTTATTGTGAAGAAGGGAAGCCAAGCATGATTTCCAATTTTTTAATGAATGAAACCCTGAAAATGAGACTGAGCTTTTTATTCACCCTGCTTTTCTCGTATACACATAAATAAAATCTGTCCAAGCAATGTTGGCTTAAGCTGCAAGGTTTTGGTTTTCTAGTGACAAAATGTAAAAACATTGAAGAAAATGTCAGAGTTCTACATCTTGCTCAGTGAGAGCTTTTTTTATCTATAACTAAAATGAACAAATGGTACAGGTTTAGACATATTTTCCATGTGTATTAGTGCAGTAACTGCAGCACATTGAGCAGAATTTGATTTTTTTCAACACAGGCCAAGGCAATTGAAGAGTCTTCGCAGTACGAATTTGAGAACTACATGCGCCAGCAGCTGCTGCTGGCTGAAGAGAAGAACACTATTCATGAAGCCAAGAGCTTTCTCACCAAGCGGCAGTTTGGCAACATCCCACCTGTCAGACGTTTGGGTCACGATGCCCAACCGGTCAGTCCATTCGACGCTACTGCCCTTGCTCAACGATTCCTCCGGAAATAACCCTCAACCAGCCACATCAACCTCTTGCGCCTCCCTGGGAACTAAATACACCCATGGAGACCAGAGAGAACTTGGGAGAAAAATTCCCAAAACTGAACTGGCACACAGGAAGACCTTCCTGAGCCGGCAAGCAGACAGATGCATACTGGGGTTTTAGTAAGCTAAGTGGAGCAGGCGCATAGTCGGGTACCAGAGCAGATTCACATCTCAGAGCTTCACTTTCCCAGTCTGGATCATCTCTGGCCTGGACACGGAACTCCCGACTCAAAGGTTCTTTGCTCACTTGTTAGTCACTGTGCATCAAACTCGTCGGCATGGTGTGTCGCGGTGCTGATGAGGTTCTGCCTGCAGTGTTGAAGAAACTATTAACCCCTGATTCCTCTTCCTTGCACCTCTACAACTTCCCCATCCATTCTGGCTTCCCTGAGCAATACAGGTCCAGAATCATGTAGCAACCCCCCCTCTTTTCACCATGGTTTGGAATTTCCTCAAGTCCAGTCACTTGATCACAGATGTCATTCATGTATACCTCCATTCCACCTTCCCTTTCTCTCCTTCTCTCCCTCTCTCTCTCTTTGATTTTTTTTCCTGCATTGTTCAAACCATAACTCTTCAAATCAATCTACCTCTCCGTCTCTGTCTGTCTGTTTCTAAACCATACTCGCAGTTCTGAGGCAAGGGATTGTAACAACCGAGTCTCAACCCACCAGTGGCATAAAGCATTAATGTTTTCAGTTGGAGTGAAACTGCTTTAAAACCGTTGTAGGCGGTTTCTAAAAAATCTGAATAAGCTTTGTATTATTTACCTGAATAAGTAGCATTTTATCTCAGTAGTTTCATTGAAGAAAGATTTGTATATCAAAGCTTACGTTGAAATTCACACTCTGCATCGTCTCCTGCTTCTTTCTCATCCCTGTGGACATCTTTTTAGCACCTCGGCAGCTATTGTGAGGTACCTGGGAGTCCCAATGCCAAGAACTAAATGAGGCCAAGTTATATTGATGATGGTAACTCTTCCTCAGTGCTGCCACAATGACTATCCGGCACCGTCACGTTTCCGTTGCCAAAAACCCTGTCTTAAATTTTTTTCTTAGCCAAGGAAACTGGTACTTTCAGACTCATTTAGAATTGTTTGACTTCCAGGTAGCTTCCCTATGTCTTCTTATCAAAACCAATCATGGGAAAAGTTTTTTTTTTTTTTTTTGTCTCTGTGTGAATGTGAACAGTCATTTCTTCACTTTGATGAATCTGCAGTATCTGGAAGTGTGCATGCTGTGTGTGTAGGCTGGGGCCAGACAAACAAGGGTGTATGAAGCTGAAACTCTCTGACCCTTTAAGCTATCCTCCACTTATTGTTGTGTCCTGTTATCTGGCCTGCCTCTATGGCAGACACTGTGAAACACAGACCAGGCTCTGCTGAGGTAGGGCTTGACTGAATGTTTTTTTTTTTTTGTTTGTTTGTTTGTTTTTTTTTTTTTGTTTGTTTGTTTGTTTTTTTGGAGAGGGGGGAATGACGTGAATGCTTTAAGATTGAAAAAGATCATATACATCTCCTTTCAGACGTATTATTACCCCTTTTTCACACAAAATCTACACACTTTAATATATTTCATTGGTTTTTATATGCTAAGCCAACACAAAGCAGTTCTTCGTTGTGAAGTTAAAGGATACATTTTGGGGGGGGAGGGTAGGTAGGTAACATTTATTTGAAGGGGGTGAATAAGACTGTCATGACACCGTCATAAACATGACATAACACCTGTCATGAACATGAATAAGCCTTCATGAATATTTATGACTGTTGTCATAAAGCGTCATTCGGTAAATTATGACACTTTTAATACAAAGTTGACATTATTCAAAATGTCTTTGTTATGACAACTTGACATTAACCAAGAAATAATTATTGATATAAATTTGTTATAAAAGTATTACTGATTGCACTTTAAAAAATTAGGTAACTTTATGTTATTAAAGATAAAGTTTAAACAGCAATGATTTCTTGGTTAATGTCAAGTTGTCATAACAAAGACATTTTGAATAATGTCAACTTTGTAATAAAAGTGTCTTAATTTACCAAATGACGCTTTATGACAACAGTCATAAATATTCATGAAGGCTTATTCATGTGCATGACAGGTGTTATGTCATCTTTATGATGATGTCATGACAGTCTTATTCACCCCCCTTCAAATAAAGTGTTACCAAAAAAAATAAAAAATCTTTAGACCTGTGGCATACATTTGGATTCAGCTCCCTGATTTAATATGCAGTAGATCCACATTTTGGTGCTACATGCATCCCAAAAAGCCCAAATTTTAGTCCTCTCCTTTGTTGTGTCACCCTGTCTTTCAACAGTCTTGCCACCCAACCCTTTGTTGTTTTGTACTAGACTCTTGGGATATTGTTTAAAGCCATGCTGTGCTTTAAATATCCTTTATTTCTGGCTTGTCTGCTGTTTTCATTGGTCTTCATGGTGCTATTTGTTCCCCAATGTTCACTAGCAAACTTCTAAAGCCGTCAAAGAATGCAGTACACCCTATTAATACTGGGATTAAGTTGCACACAGGTTGCTTTTCAAATTAGATGACTTCTAAAGGCAATTGGCTGCATTACATTTTATTTAGTCCCATCAGAGTACAGGGAGCTTAAAATACATGGTGTGATTTTCAAAATCTTTTCCCTTTTTAGTTATGGACTTTGTGTCACAGATCCCAATTGTAACTTCATTAAAATGCCTGTTGAAATGTGAGGACATTCTGGGTTTTAATACGTCTACAAGGCGGTGTAACTCTTCTCTCCCAAACTCACCTTGTACATGCTCTTCTTGTCTCACTATGTGGGCCCCTCTGAGCCCCAGCCAGTGGCAGATAAATATTACTGTAATATTCTGTAGTTAAATGAAAATACAAACTCACAGGTCTATAAGTGCAGTTTCTGGGTTCGCTTGATGCATTATTCTGTTTTTTACAGAACTATTTTTGAAACCATGGCAATGCTACTAACCAGTGACTGTTAGGCATCTGTACTGTGCATCTTGCCTTTGCATATTGGTACTTGCTTTATTGCTTTCTATGCTTTTTTTTTTTCCTATTTATATTCAAATTGCATGAACATAGAGTCTCTTTAAATGTCTTTTACTGCTCTATTTTTCCTTGTAGTTTCATGTTGATTTATTTATTCACTTGTGTAGACTCTCCCTCTCCAAACCACTGGTGCTTGTATCACAGACATTGATTGTAGACAGTCGAGAACTCTCCTTAAAACAAGGCCCCACAGCTGTTTGCTCGCTCAGCTTTAAACAGTGGTTCCACTTCAGCAAATCAAATCCTTTTCCTTCTCAGACACATTTGTGAAAGAGTAGCATTTCCTTTCCTCTTAGGATTACTCAATTGTTTTCTTGTGGTCACCTTAAGCTACACTAATATTAAGACTGACTTTTGCATAGTTCTATTTTTTAAAGAAATGATAATAATAATACATGGATTTTCTCATCTTAATTTACGGGAGGGGTTTTTGTAGTGAAAATCTTTTGTTGCCATTAACCCCTAAACCCCAACCCAAGGCTGCACTCTCTGGTCAGTATGTAAATAATGTACCATGATGACTGTGACGGTCAGACTTTATGTACAAAAGCTCTACCCTGTGACTCACCAGCTCTGTTTCAGCACATGGTGATCGACTCGTTCTTTGGGCCACGTTGGCCGTCTAACATCACATCCAGAGTTTAAAATGAAACTTAGAGAGCCGCTGGCTTTCTCCCATCTCAATGTGAATTCTGTGGGTATTCAGCAGTATTGTAGTAGTCTAGGTTCATCAGAAAACTCCATTGCCACCACTTAATGCTAACATTTCGGGGCTGTTCATTGGGAATGTCTGATGCAATCACCATGAGAAATAAATACACCTTAGTAATTGTTCTTTACTCTCCCCAATGATTCTTAGATTGTACGATGCTCAATGTTTAATCTGGAAATACTTTGTACGACGAGGTAAATTAGTAAAACTCAGAATGTGCAAGGCGAGTCCAGAAAACATTTTGTCAGATCATCTTCCCCCAGCGGGGTGAGTAGTGCAGACGTGTTGGTTAAAATTGTCAGTACATATTTGAGATGTTACTGACTGATCCAACTGTAAATTCAATGCAGGGATGTGAAACATGGAGTCACAAAGTGTTGTGAGCTGCTTGGTTGGATATGGGCATCTAAATACGGAAAACTGATTAACTGTACAGATAAACGCATTTGTATAAAAAAAAAACAAAAAACATATTTTTCTACTTCATCAGATCTCTACATGCATGTCAGCAATAAACTTTGATATGGAAGCGTTCAACTTTGTCTTGTCCTCACTGAACTTTGATAATTTACCACTAGGTGGTGCAGTATGCTTAAAAACAATTTACTTAAGGTCAAGGTAAAAGCAGTTTACCAGTTTTTTTTTTCTTCTCTTTTGTATTAACTCCTTAAGGACAATGTTCTTTATGTTTCCTTCTGTAGAGGTAAACAAATAAATGAGATGAGTTAGTGAAAACTGTCAGTTGGTGTATTGGTAGGTTTAAAATGTGAAGAGAGAGCAAGATGAATGAGTCTTTGTGCATCTCTACAGATTTTCTCTTTGGCGATTCCAGTTAAGGGTCAGAACGAAGCAAACCTCAAACAGGAAACCCTCTGCTGACTAACAGTAGTTCCCTGTGGGGTTTCACTACTGATCCCTTTTTCCCTACACACACGCATGCACATGCACACACACCCACACACTTATCTTGCCTTAGATGCATACTGTTTTTGGCAGCTATTTTCATTATAAGGTTTGGGGACCAGGAAATCAACACATGGACTCCCTCATCACGAGAATCTCTGACAAACAGATATTTTTGTTTTGACAAAAAATAAATCTCCTTCAATGATTTCAGTATTTAGGAGCAGCTAGGAGAAGCAATGGAGACTTTTTAAATTTGCAGTAATCACATGGTTTTATATGCAAGTATATTTTACAGCCAGATTATTTTTTTTAGCTGGATTTCTTAAAGTACCAAAATAAAAACTATGAATCATCTGCCTTAAAACAAATGGAAGAAATATACTTTCAATTTTAAATTCGTCTTTTTGTTCTGCTGTGAATGCAATAATAATAATGGTACAATATCAATATGCCAATACCTAATAATTAAAAGTTCAGTAATACAGTTTCTAATATTTCTTACATCTGGCTTTGAGTTCTCGTCTGCTTCTATTCGGTCGCCCAGCCAACCTCTCAGACTTGAGAGAATGAGGGGAAAGTCCAGAGATTTTAGAGGTCAAAGTTCTAAAGATGCTTTGTCCTCAGAAATCACAACCAGCTGGCCGTTGAGGGCCTTCCCAGCTTAAATGGTGTCCAGAACAAGTGTTCATTGAAGACTACGTCAGACATTTGCAATGTTCTGCTGTAATTACCTCAGAGAGCATTACATATTCAGTTTCACAAGGACAGAGCGCAAATTATTTAGTTGGACACGGATAAACAGAAACCACTTATTTCCAGATGTGCTTATGTAGCAGTATTGTCACAGCTTTTTGTCAGTAATTTACTGGTAGAGGTTCTTAAAAAGAGGATTGGAAACAAGAGATTTGAGCTCACATTTGCCACAGCGGGTCAGTGAGTGCTTTATGGATGTTGAGTGTGAATATGTTTCCAGCTGAGGGTTTATGTCTCCTCGCTAGACACTCCAGACCAACATTTGCTATATTTAAGGTATCAACTACTGAGACAACCGCAATGGGAAGGCCACATGTAATAAAATGCTGGTTATACATTTCTATAGTATTTTTTTTAAAGTCTTTGTAGAATCGCACAACAGTTAACATTAAACCCGAAAACTTTAACATTCTAAGTGGCAAAAAGTTTAATGACATGCAGAACCTGAGAGTGAAGCTAGGGGGAAGCCGTTTTTCAAAAACAAAAAGTTTTAACCGCTGAGGAACATGATCCTATACGCAGCATCTAAAACTTGAGACAAAGCCACAAACCCGGCTCTTCCTTTTTTCCAACAAGTACCCCCAAGAGTCTGGAGGAGATGAGATTAGCAGTGTTACGGTTTGCGTAACAGACACTGAATTAACTTCATTTTTGTTGGCGAGCTGTCAGATCTACAAAAGGGGTCCCTAAAACAGACATTGCCCCCCACATGAGGAGCAAAGAGGGAGAACATCTGCAAAAGATCTTTATTTAATTACTCTACATCTTTCCTCCGTCTTAAAACAAGCGATAAAACAGGAGATCTGAAAATGAATTTATGTTGTTGTCAACCGCAGGGAAAAAGAAACAGTTGGATGTGTCCAAATTTTTCCAGTCTCGTTTTTGTTCATTTTGAAGTTATTTTCTTTTAATCTTTCTAGTATGTACTAGTAAAAAGAGTAACCAGATATAAGGCAATAAAACAGCTGAAACGACACCGCAAAAAGAGACTTTTATGAAACTGCAAAACTGGTGTGAGAAGTGAGAGGCTTTGGTGTGGTCACGTACACATCCAACAGCAACGGGATTAAAAAGCTGAGCTAAATCTAGCACAGTTAAGATGTTCTGTGCTTTGCTTTTTGCAGATGATGTTTGGTAAACTGGAGTTGCCTGTAAATTAATGTGAAACTGCTGTGACTAAGAGTTAGCTCTCTTAAACACGAAGCTTTGGTTCTGAATCAGAAACGGTGAACAATTCCCTCCAGATTGGGCTTCTGTGTGCCATGTTTTCAACCACACCACTGCAACTTTCTTGATATGTTCTCTCTTTTTTTGGACCTTTTAGTCTAAACTAGAGAGATGGTTGTGACCCAAAGTCCCAGCAGATTATCAGTTTTTGATAAACATAGAACAATCTTTCACCACCAACAATACTCAACTGTTTAGGCACCTCCAAGTAGTTGCCGCAGGAGATTCAAGAATTTCCCAAACATGCGTGAAAGAATCAAGCCAAGACTCCAGGAATGTATTTTTATTTTTATTTTTTATGAGGGAATAACATAACATGATTAAAAACATCAATGAATTCAGTTTTATATAATACCCTTTCCCCCTTTCATGCCTCGTTTTCTCTGAGCGGTAGACACAGGAAACTTGCACGATATTTTATGGTCTGGTCATATTCTGGAGAGCATTTCAACCATCATGCCTTTTTTCCATCAAAATGTTTTGGCTGCTTGCTTGTATTGCCGTGTACTCTTTAGACATTTTAATATGCAGTGTGTTCATTTATGAGCTTTAGGTGTCTGTGCTAATTTTTGACATCAAAGCTTGCTTATCTCCTGCCATGGACCATCGTCTGACATGATGACAGCCTCTCAAGCACCGGAACGCCTGAGGGGTGGTTTGGCCTGCTGTGAGGTGTCAGCTTGACAAGCGATGATGTAGCACGCAGTGATAAGATGACAGACCTCTTTCAATCCATGTCACAGCTTGAGTCTCGTCACTGTAGCCTTTCTGCTTCCAAAGAAAACTTTTAAACTGGTTTAAGATGGTTGTGTGATGTACCAAAGATCCTGCAAACATACTCTTAAAGAACTTTCATGTTGTTTAGAGAACAACATGAATGAGCAACAGGATGAGAAGGAAAAGGTGAGTGAGCATTTATAAAGCCTGTTGTATTCTATGAACGTTGTTTATGATAAATTCAAACTTCCCACGTAAATGTCCTCTAGAACGTTGATTTGCATCTGGTTTTGAAGAGTAAATATTAGAATAGTTTAGAGCATTTAAAAAATATAGAATTATTGAAATTGTGATGAATAAATCACATCCAGTGCTAGAGCTATCTCATTGTAAATGGCAACTGCAGTATATGGTGCATTATTATCAGTACAACTGTGTCAATCAGTTCAACTGTAATTGTTTTTTTGTTTTTTTTTCATATTTGACTCAAATGAAAGAATATTTGACAGCCAATGCAGTCTGACTGTGTGCCTTCATTTGAACTTCTCCTCAATCTCAACATGTGTAGCTTGATGGAATGACATTTCAGATGAGGACTAAATATGTTACATTAATGTAACTATAGGTAGATACTAACCATGTCATATGTTTGACTTTGTGTTTGTGCCACATACTTAGGTTTCTGATCCATTTAAGATTCACTCTGTTTCATTTGGGAAAGTCTGGTTCTGGCTTTGTCTTATTCTAGCTCCTATTTTCTGGCAAAGGACATTTATGTTGGTCGACAGTAGAAAGCTTGTAAGCACCTTCTTCGGTATGCTACGTTGCAAAGCTTAAGAAAATCTATTTGTTCCAGTCAGTGATCTTGGATGTAGTTATACATTCTTAAAGCTTCATGTAAACCCATGACTGAGCTATCATATAAAACTGCATGGCGTGAGATTGTTCACAGCTTCCCTGTTTCTCTCTCTGACCTGGCCCCGCTCTCTAAAAATAGCACTTCTGCTTTTTATCTCGTTTCAGATGACATTGTGGGACATTAATGTGTTTTTTCATGTGTCATCAGTGTGTTTGACGTGCTGCAGAAAAGCCTGGTCAGCTTATACTTTTTTTTGCTGGGACATGGGTTTATTCAGCGTTGAGAAAATCAGTTCAGCCAGTCCAACTGACAGCGGAGAACTGCGAAGGTGTGTGTGGGTTCCCCCCAGAATCATACGGTACTTTTTCCTTACACACTACTCAAGAAAAATAATTTAAAACTGAGCTCCCTTCACTAAATTCTTCCGTATGGAGCAGAGTGGGAAATCCAAGATGGCGCAGCAGTGAGCGTGTGATTTTCAAACCGCCCGCTAACTCCGAACATCTGGTCCCTGGAGGGAGGGGAGCAACACTGTCAATGGGAGCCTTGTATCCCCCAGCCCACTGAGAGATGAACCCAACTCAAGGTAAACATAGAGGCCTGTGTGCGTTATGAATATGAGCGTGTGTGGTGACTGACTGTTTCGACTGGAACCATCTTTAACTGGCATCATTTAAACTCTGAAACACTCTGCGTGTGCGCGCGCGTGTGCGAGGGTGAATGGAGAGTTTTCTGCTTTCTTTTTCCAAAATTGCCAGCTAAATGTTCGTTTTTGTTTTGTTTTACCAAAGAACAGACCTTTGAGGTACTTAAAGTTCTTGTAAAACAACATGTGGAATTGGACGGAAGTAACGGCACATGTGCAATAACGCTGTTTGGTCAGATAAATTTAACCCGTCTATAAAAAGTTAATTGTATTTTTTACACGGCAGTTTTTAGAGATTTAATTGATATGACATTGACAAGATTGGATATATAGAAGACAAAGGGAGGAGAGAGGTTATTTCAAAAGGTTCCTGATTTTATTGTTTTAAATCAGCAGATGGAACTTGTTTACTAATTAATTCAGTGCTGTGAGCAAACTGGGGGAAAGAAGGTCACATAGTTTCCATGCTAGTCACTCTTTGCAATTGTTTTACTCACTGACAGAACGAACAGTTTATTAACATTTTATTGTTCAGTCCTGAATTCAGTTTAAATATGCAAAATGAACTGAGAAAATATTTACAAATATCAATACTGTTGCATAACAATTCATTTTTAGTCTCTTTCCAAATAAGTCCAATTCTTATGCAATTACAAGATCAAATTTGTTCAATCCAATTAATTCTAATATAATCCAATCATATATTTGGGAGGACAGAAAGAAGACTTGACTTTGACTGGACCATTTGAGCACACACACACATACATATATATATATATTTGTTTTGAATGAGTCACCCTATTGAAGCTCTGCTTGAAAGTTTGGTTTCACTAACAGACTGGTAAATGAACTTCCACCCTAGTCTTAAATCTAAAAGACTGTCTTTCAGGATTGAAATGATATAAGCTCCATTCATCTTCTTAATGCTCTCCTTACCAGGCCTGTCGCTTTAAGTGGATGGCCATTGTCTTGGTAGGTTTGAAATTGTATCAGGGTCTTTACACAATATTGTTTTGTTTGTTTTAACTTAACCTGGCTTCAAATTCCTCCTAAACATCTTCTTTGTTCTGTTCCTTAGTCTTCTTCATGGCGCTATTTCTTTGTTGATGTCCTGACAATCCTCCAAGGCCTTCACAGAGCAGCTCTATGTATACTGAGATTAATGTACAGACAAGTTAACTCTGTTTACTAAGTAGGTGACTTCTGAAGACAGTTGTTTGCACTAGATTTTTTTAGGTATATACCAGTACAGGATGCAGAATAGAAGTGCTCGCCAAGCCTTACATATATTTGTTATATAAACTTTTTGAAATCCTGTTTTTCACAATTATGCATTACTTTTTGTCAATTTGTCACAAAAGAATCCCCATAAAATACATTTAAGTGTGCAATTGTAATGGTACAAAATTTACAAGTCAAAAAGCATGATTGTTTAATTTCCCAACAGCTGCAATCCAAATAGACCCAAAAAAGTGACCAAAGCACTAAATAATTCCATGGTAACCAGTGCTGCACACAGATAGTGTCAGTGTGGGAAAAGAACTGCTTTGCAGGGTTAGAACTCTTGCAGCTGTTGCCCTTCAGTCTAACCAACATCTGCAGGATCTATGCTACTATTAGTCCCTAAGTTTACTCTCCAAGATTTTGATGCTTGGTGTCATGACATAAATCTTCTGAGAACCATAGATGCTATAAAGAAAGATATTATGCTTTTTGTTTTTCCTACATTTGCAAAATTTTGATTTATACACAGATGTACCTGCCAAAATAGTGATTAATCATTAATCTTTTTTGTGCACCAGAGTTAGTCATGTGTTGTATTAATTCTGGATCTGATATTTCTGCATATTTAACTCAAGAGATTATTTCTTGTACAAAACAACCAAGAGCTTTAGCTTCCAGCAAAACATCTGATGGTATTCTAGTTTTCATCCGTTATTTAAGCAGGATGAAAACTCCTTGAGATTAGAAATCTCTTTTACAAGAGTATCCTGTTGTTGATATGCACATCCTTAAACCAACAGCTGTTGACCAGAGTACAGAGATGTGTCCACAATAAACATTTAACAATTACATACTACACAAGCATTTGGCATGGGTTCTGTGGGCGTCTGCCTGTTGAATCATTTACAGGAAACTCTGCCCTACTGCACTGTCTTAGGAAACCCACAGGGCTGCATGTTCAGTTATTCCTGTAAAGATACCAGATTCACCTAAATGCTAAATAAATTCTGCCTTTCATATCCTCCTACTCCCTCCTCTCGTATCCTGTGGTGACAAACAACCTCTGGATTTACTCACCCTGCCCACTCAAAAGTGAGCTATGGCGTGGGTGGTTAATACATGTCTCTTTCTCCAATCAAAGAGTCAAGCTTCAGAGCCTAGTTTAATCTCTGGAAGGCCATCGCTAAGCCTCACATCAAAGCACAGGATGAAGGAGATGAGTTAAGATAAGACGGGTGAATGCGTCTCCCACTTTGTTTCAGTTGAAACGTGTCTAAATAATATGGTACACTCATGGACATCACAACTTCAGATAGATAAACTGAAATCAATGGAGTGAATATAAGCAAAAGTTTAAGGAAATCCAATAAAAATTGAAAAGTGAAGAGAGGACAAACCCTTAGAACCTTCTGAAAAACAACTGGGTTAAAATCAATTCATTAAAAAAAAAATCCCCAAACTTTTGAATTAGGTAGCATTTCAACATCATTCTGGATTTTGTTTCCCAAGTTATAAAAATCTGCAGGAACGCCTTTGAAATTCAAAATTCCAACTTGAAACGTTATTTTTAAAATCATATAAGTTGCTGCAGAGTTTAAATGAATGAAATTCTTCACATACATCATTATCAAGTTTTATATGTATTATAATGACTGGAAAAAGTATTCTATTACAATGACTGGCAAAGGTATTAAACTTTTTTCATGTCATAGTTGCCCTTTTTGTTCTTTTAATGGACTTTTTATGATGGAGCAACTCAAAGTGGTGCACTATGACGCCGCTTGGCTCTATAAAAGTAGCCAGTGAAGTGGCATGGCATGGACAACGAAGTTGTTGAAAGAAAGCTATAAAACTTCCTGCTTGGAAATGTGCAACCCTTCAATTAGGGGACACAGAGAATATATGGAGGAGGGTGCTCTGGTCTCATGAGACCACATGAAATTCTTTGTGTGCTGGGAGAATGCTTTACTTAGTAGAGGTGACAGCAGAGGTATTTCCTATTTTTACTTTCATTATGAAGTGAAAGTACTAGATTGACAGAACATTTAATCATTTATTTTCAAATGAAGAAAAAAACGAGTTATACTTTTGGACCCAGTGCAAGAAATGAATCAACTAATCAATAAGATCCACATTTAATCCTCAACTAAAATTCTTGGCTTGTCTGAAGAGTTTCAACCAGGTTTCAGAGCTCAACATTGCACTAAAGCAGCACCGTAAAACGCACTAATGAAATTTAAATCGTCCCAGATAATACAACTGTGTCTGTACTTGTCCTTTTAGATGCAGCTGTTCACAATATTGAATGTAAAAAGCTTCAACGGGTGTGGCGGTGACGCAGGGCTAAATCGTGTGGCCCATGTACGGAGACCCCAGTCCCCTATACGGCCGAGACAGGTACAAATCCCGACCTGTCCTGCCCTTCTCTCAAACCCACTTTCCTGGCAGCTGACTGTCAAAGGCTGCAAAAAAAATCCATAAATAAAAACAAAAACAATAAAAAGCTTGCACATGATGTTGGGATCAAAACACTCAACAGTTCCATAATGTTAATGATTAATCTTTGTTTTGGACCAGAGTTAGTTATGAAGTACGACAGGGTTCAGTGCTTTAGGGGAGTTGTCTGTACTTGTCTTTGCTTCAGCTTGGTAAAGTTACCAGACAGTATGACATAAATATTCTAGTGATGCTCAGCTATACTTATTAATAAGACAAGATAAAACCAACCAGTTAATAAAACATAAGCCTGTTTTCAGGACATAAAAACTTCTTTATTTTCTGCTTTGAAACTCAGACAAGACATGTTTCCCTCTTTGGACAACAGCATCCAAAGAAGAAACTGCTTAGTCAGTAATTTACTCTGGATGACATCCACCTCCAGCCTTAAAACACCCTCCATGTTATTTTCAGTGACTTCATCCAATTAGTAAAGCTTCTTCATTTGACTTTTTTACCAATAGGCATAATAAACTGATTTTGACTGCAGTCAATTCAAAGCAGAATCAAACTGTGATCTGTTCAACTAAATTTGAATCACTACAATAAAATCACATTGGTCTGATCTCACCATACAGCATCTCAGTGCAACTTTTTTAGAACTGCACTGAGATAACGTTTGTCATGAATTTACAGAATTGTCTTAATTAAATTGCAGTTGTGAATCATATCACAAAGCAGTGAAATCTAAAAGTTACATGTTGGTTCTGTAGTTTATTTTCTGCAGGATGTGACGAGTTGGACTGGATTTTTGCTCTGCAGTTGTTTCATATGGAAAGTACTGTGCTTCAGGATTCTCCATAAAGCTATAAAATTGCTAAATCCGAATCCTTCTTAAGTTTTAATCCTTCTAAAATCAAACTTGTTGTAAACATCAGTACACATAAGGATGATCTTGCCACACATTCTTTAAAATGTTTGATTTACAGAAGAAAAAACAGGGCAACAACAATCTCTGCGATACCTACATCAGAAACACATTCTTCTTAGACCTTCTCGTTCTGTTTCTCTCTGTGGCATCATTGTCACCACAAGAAGCCAAATGCAGCTCAGAGTTATCATTACAGGCTTCCCAGATGAATGCTTGACTGGCTCCCCGTGTCTATTCTGGCTCTGTCGGGGTAAAGTGGGTTCACGGTGGTTCTTACAGCAGACACTGGGTGACAAACATTCATGTAGGGTGTAATTCTTGCGGTTGTGTCCTTAGCCCCAATGAGGCATGGGTGGGGTGCCACTTACTAAAACCAAACTGAGTTTCTCCCCCCTGAACGGTACCAGGCACCCGTAGAGAAGAGCATGTCTGAGCTAAATTCCAGCCTCATCCTGTACCAGATGTAAATTCCTCAGGGGTTTGGTTTGGGATCTGTTCCATAATGGCGGCTGACTTGCATCGTTCATATAGATAGCTGTGAGAGCATTTCCAGCAGGAGGACGTAAAGGCATTTCTGGGGTTTATCATAAGACCAGGTGCATCTTTCCAGCTAAAGCTCATGCTTTATTTTCAAGTCTGTCAGTGATAAGAATGTGTTGTTTTATGAAAGTCTTTTAAATCTCCAAGCAGCAAACTGTATATTGTGTATTCTGATACTGCTCCATCTCTGATTTAAAACTTCAGTTTAGTTTATAGAGGTTTTATGTGATCGGCCAACAAGAACTAGTGCAGGACTGTAAAGAGAAAAAAAAAATTCTAAAATTCCTTGACGAATTAAAAACCTCAATCATGTGGCATGCATTTGTATTAAGATTTTTTAACCCTGAGACTACTAAATTAAATCCAGTGCAGTCAACTCTGGAGAAAAGCAGCGGGAGGAAACTTGATTTGGATTGTTGAGCCTGAAAGTCGGTGTGTTTTTTGGTGTGATTTTAGTGAAACAAACTCTATTCAAGGATCTTCACTCGTCAGGTTCTCAGGTTAGTAACTGAGATAATAAGTGTAACATGTGGAGTCTAGGGGTACTTTTACTCTACAACAGGGGGAAATATTGATTAGAGCTCTGCCTTTATGAAAAAGAAACAATTTCTGAAATTTATCGCTCTAAGCTTTTCTTTTCTTTTTTTCCCCCAAGAAAACTACAAGCATCACTAAAGCAAAATGTGCTGTCCCATCTCGAGTGCATGGCCGCTAAAATTTGGTCAAGTCTGAGGACGGGGGTCATTAAGATTTTCGGTTTTGCTCACTGAGATGGAGCAAAGCTGATGTCATCTTCAATGTAGATATTCGCTATTTTGTTTGGTGAATTGTTTTGTCTTTAGATTTACAAATGTTTTAAAAGACATACTGCCAAAAGATTCGCAACTGAGAAGCTCTAGATTGTGTTGGTCTGTCATATAAAGTCCAGCTGAACATTTTGTTTCTCATGTGACAAAATGTGGAACCTTCAAGAGCGTGAACACATACATAGAGATTACTGCATGAGTGTATTTCAACGTGTATGCTCAAGTGCAGTCTTGAGCATACATTCAAGAAGTTACTCAACATATCAAGAAGTTACTCTTTTTTATGGCTTTATAAAAAATGACATGCCCCTCTTTTTTTCATGGTCCTTTTTATAGGCTGAAAAATCCAGACAGGCTTTCATTTCCCCAGGGAAACTGAATGTATTTGAAAAATGTTGCAGCAGGAATATTCGTTTTGTTTGTCTTACAAGGGTGAGTCAGACTTTTCTATGTAAAGTACTGAAATAACATGGATAAAGAACAGCTACAGGGGCTTGAATATTACTCTGATAATATCTCTTCCTGTGTTAGCTGAAGTTAGATAAGAAGGAGTTGTTTCAGTTCTGGGAACACTCTAACCTCCTGGCCTTTTTGTGCTGGATTTTAATGTAATCACTTTAAGCAGTAATTAATTATTTTAGATCACGATGCGACTTTGTTTCCTATTAATAAGGATGATTGATTGCATTAAACAAACAACTGGAAAAGTCACTTAAATAAAAATATTGTTTTAAAGAGCACATAATAAAACTTTAATGTTAAAAGTCACTCATGACCATGTTGTAAAAATATATAAAAACCAACAAGAACGTTCCATTATTAGGAATCTAAAAACCTGGATTTAAACCCAACCACCATAAATGTGTGTTTGCTGTCTTTGACGAAAATCCAGCAACTAAAAAAAGGCAGAAAAACATTTCTAATTCCACATGTCTGTAAGATTAGGAGAATGATCCTCCTTGAAAGCTGCAGATGAATGCCATATGTATCTCTGGGATCAGCAGACACTTGTGAACTTCAGCTGCTCGTCCAGATTGATTTTTCTGCTCTCTGTGCCATTGCACTTGGGCACATGGGAGGTGGGCTTTGCACCAGATGGTAGCCCTTTCACAGGTTGAAAAAGGTTGCCCACCTTACTGTGTGGAAATACTTTCTGTGGTGACTGCAGATGGTTAACTGCATGTCCCTCAGGAAGTGGCAATTTCCAAGCAGCTGGGAAGGAATTGCCCCACAGAGGGTGAGCTGATGACTCTCCCTTCCCCCTTTTGACCGAATTGGTGGGGCCGGGATGAACACGGCAGGCTTTATGGACTAAGGAACATACAACAGCATACATGACACACACCGTCCTCAATATCCATTCTGTTCTGACTTAAACAAAAATCTTAGTACCTGCCACTTGTGGTTCTGTCCCAGTAGGAGGAAAAAATGTAGCTCCCATTTTAAAATATTTCCAGCAATATCCAATGCAAACCTGATGATCCATTCATCAGAAATGGGAATATCTCCAGAAACATTATCTGTGACTAGAATATTGTAACGGTGCCTAAAACATTAAATTATGATTGTTTTGGTGTCTTAACAGGTGTCTCCCTTTTGCACTTGAACAGTGATGATTTATTGGATTTTATAGTAAATATTTCTGTCTAGTTGATAATTTGGCAGCGACTTAAAATATATTTTTTTCTTTAGAATAAAAAAATCCGTAGGTTATTGATGAAGACACTTAAGCAACTGAAGCATCCGTATCAGTAAAGACAATAGATTTTAGCAGACCAGTCAGGTTTAAATTATTTTGAACAAGTGATGCAGTCATGGTGCAAAAAACAAACAAACTTGCAATCCTTGCTATTCTTATGTTAACTTCAGGATTCTTCCCTTCTTATAACTTTTTTATAATTCTTTGGGCAAGAAGTGTTTCCAAATAAGAGACTGTTCTTGATGGCTGACATGCATCTTCACTAATCTACTTTGTAAGACCTCACCCAGGTTTCCTGTACAGATATTTGTAGCAAAAACTTCTCAATTTTTGTGTTACCAGTAAGCAGCCACACATCTGTTAGGCCTCTAAGAAAGTGTTTTTTTTCCTTTTGACGGTACTTTTGCATCTTCTGCATCAGTTTTAGGCGGAAAGGCATTTCGGATTTAAGGGCGTCACTCAAACTCTTTTTTTTTGTGTGTGTCAGAAAAGTGTCTTAAAATATTTCTCTATGTTTTTATTTTGCATTAATAATAATATGATTTTGATTCCTTTACGTGTCATACTCTCAAATGTTTTGATTTCCTGGCTGTGGAATAAGAAGATATTTTATCTTTAAAGTCCTCAATGAAATGTTATTCAGTCCTGGACTGGGCTATCTCTTAGATATTTGACCTTCTCCTTGACCTCCTTTGGCTGGGCGCCATCTTATCAAGGCCTAGTGTCGGTGCTTTTGGGTTCATCAGGGACTTCCTCCATCTAAGTCTTTGCTCCCAGCATTCTTTGGTGAACGCATGACCGAGATGGAGGTCTAGCTCAACTTTAAGGAAGATAAGCTCCCTCCGGAGTTTCTGCTTAAGTTGTTTTGCAAGCTTAAATTTGTTTTCAGAAACAGGCAGGTCGCTTCCTGGCCTTCTCTCTCAAGTGGCTCTCAAGTCTCTTCAAGGCCGTGGGCTCCATGGAGTGGTTGAGAATCAGCCACCGCTTCTAAGCGATTCCTTCTCTTTTCTTTTTTTCACTTAATGCAAAAAAGTGTAAGTGATTCAGTCTCACTTCTAATTAAATCATAATTCTATCAGCAACATCTTGCTTCAAAGGATCACATTATACTGTGAAACTGGTTTCAGAGAATATTATTTATTAATCTTTTGTCACTTCCATTCATCCGTCTCCTGCCCTCCGCACTTTTATTCCAAGCAACTGGCCCATGTGGAGCAGGAGAGGGGATTAAACCTGGAAAGAGATCACTTCACCTGACCACCCTCTTGTATTTACATGCATTCTGAGCTGTAAATATTTTTATGATAAAATTAAAAGTTAATACCTCCACCAGAAAACACGTGTCTGCTCGCAGCAGGTCGCTGTTTTCTCACTGTTATGGTCAGATATGAATTGAATTTGGCAACAACATGACCTGGTTTAGTGTTCAGGGCTCCCAGCTGTGTTTATTGTTCTCACACACTTGCATGCATCATCCTTCCCTCTCTCTCTCTCTCCCTCTCTCTCTCTCTTTCACACAAACACCTATAAACAGCTCACTTGCTTACAGTGCATGCACTTTGTGAGGCTGTAATAGTTTATTTTATTTTTTTTTTCTCTGAATATGTCCTGGGGCGAACTCAGTCGTCGAGCTATCTGGCCTTCCAGCGCCTCCAGGAAAAACTTCACCCTCTGCTGTGCTGTTCAGGTTAAAACTGGGATATTTATCAGTTCTACTTATGAATGCTGACAATGACACAGCGAGGAGTCGGCTTGCGCATAAACCCATGAAATTGCACAGCAGTCTTGACCAAGTGATCATTTTAAGTTTTAGGCATTTGCAAAAAATATTTTGACTCAAAATGGAAGTAGCAAGAGAAACTGGAATTGGAGGGGTTCTACAAATACAGTATTAAATAACAGCTCTAACTCTGAATGCCACTCGGCATTGAGGCCAAATCAGGAAACTGTTTGATTTGGAGTCCTCTAAAAAGAAAGGCCATGAAGTCATTATTCCAGGGTAAAGAAGGAATGTTTTACTCCTACAATTTAATTTCCTGACTTCTAGTTTAGTATGCTGGCTCCATACTCATGTTACAGCCGTTGCTGCAGCTCTGGTCTGGTCTTAAAGCTATACGAGAGGAGACTATATGTGCTGTTTGAGAGCGTGAGTCTGTTGGGGGTGGGGGATCAGGCAGGCTCTGTAGTCGAATGCCGCAGCTGCATCCCTGGAATTTCATTCCCTCTGTAGAGATGTCTATTAGATCTCATCAAAAAAGAAAAAGAAAAAAAAACTAAGATATCCTCGGAGTGCTTGTGAATGGTGTGAGGCTTGGTACATTAAAATAAGAGAGTGCCAATAGTCAGGTATTTTCACACATCTTTTCCTCATCCCTCAAACTAAAATCGACATTAGCAATCCCGCAACTACCTGGATCCTGTTTAAACTTTTTGCAGCCAACTACAAATATTTCTAATAAAAGCCAGCTAGAAGGAGGCCTTGTAAATTGTTCAGTTTGGCTGCTTCCTATCCTAAATGACTCATTTCATCACCGATAAGCATCACACTCTGCTGAGGTTGCATAAACTGTGGGTGTTTTAACAGGAAGCTGATTTATGATGTCCTGCACGTATTTTTTTCTTTCTTTTTCTCTTCCAAGCATGCAGCTTTAGTGTAAACACCCTGACACTGCACAAGCTGGTTACAAGCGAGGCAGATGGTTTCCAACTCCAAGGGAGTTCTGTTTTTACATTCCCCTGTCACTGGGAGAGCTAAAGAATGCATGCTGCACATGGGTAAGGGAGTAATCACTCATAGTTGTTTTATTTTCATGCTGCAATGATTCAGCTTTCATACTCAATCACTAATGTATTAGTTGTCTGTATTGCTAATTAATAAGGGAAGTCTATATCTAAAGAATAAAGGACATGTCATTAGATTTACAACTTTTGATTTTGAACTGCGTGGTAGCTTGTAGCTTAACTTGGGTATCAGATATCAAACAATAACCTCCTGAGATTAAAATGAAAACATTAGGCCTCTGGCTCAACTGTGAGATCTTACATTGAAGATTTATGTGGCAATTTCTTTTTTTTACTAAGATTTGAGTAAGAAGTTGGTGACAAGCAAAGTCTGTAATTCACCACAGTTGAGAAAGACTGCTTAGAAAAACAAGAATTCTGACTGCATTTAGAAAGACGTTGACGTTCCGGTGACATTTTTAACAGCACTGTAGCTTATGTGAACAAAGAGTTAGTTGATCACTTCTTCTGACCACTGTTCTACCAGACTACTTTGTAATATTTGCCCATGCAGTGGTTTTGTAAAAATGATGGCAGTGAATAGAACGAAGTAACAAAAAGTGACACTTTTCACACACATAATCAGTTCATGTCTGAGTCATTATGTCTTAACTAAGCTGTCATGAATTAGCATTTAAACCATATTCTGAGAATATGGTTTAAATGCTAATTTTTCATTAGAAAAGTGCTCCAGTATTTCAGCAAACAGAAAATAATTAATATGTACATACAGAAATGTTGTTGTGATTCACATGTTGCTTGGTACTAAAATGTCACCTAAAGCAAAACATGAAGTCAAAACACTAACATGCAATCTGTGGTTAATTTTGATCAGACTTAGAAAAACAAGCCTTGTAGCTAATAATTATGGGCAATACTGCGCCAACAAATGATCTTACCTGAGATGCTTAATTAGCACATACAGTTGTCTGAATAGCCTGGCTGATGACTCACTGCTAGAGCTATTTGTCATAATCATGGTATAATGTGTTGCATCCTTGTCTCTCAGCTCTGGATTGACAATCTGTGTGATGATCTGGGGTCAAAAAAATGTTTTGAACAGAAAGATTTGTCTTGGTTGGTGAAGACTGTCCTTAGAGAAATTAACCTACTTTACCTTTTACTGTTTTCAATCTCAGCTACTTTTTTACTACGTGCAGGATCTTCAGGGAAAGTAAAAATACTCAATACCCCAATATATCACCAGGTATCCACTCAAGGGCTGTGTGGTGGGGCAGTGGCCTCTTTATTTAAAGGTTGTGGGGTCAAATCCCAGCCTGGGGTCATTCCTACTAGAAAGTCATTTTTTTGTCAAGGAAACCACCTGTTTTCTGTTTAAAACAATTGAGAGTCACAGTCTGCTGTTACATGCCCTCTCTAATTTAGGCCCTTAAAAGAACATTTTTAGACTCTTGTAATATTGTTCTCCTGCAGGTAACATATTTTAAACTGATTGCCTCCACATTTTTAAATGCCTCTAATATTCCCTCTGCTGTGCCTGAAGTAATAAAACAAAGTAAAAGGATATTTTGGGTACGGGTTAGCTATAGTTTAAGAAGATCAGCTTTATCTCTTACATGTCAGCACTTGCTTGAGCTCCTTATTTGTAAGGTCAAATTATATTTCATATTTCAGTGGTGAACTTTGATGGTGTCAAAGCATGAAGAGGGAATGCATTAAAACTCCCACTGAGGCATGCAACCTTTGCCTTCCTTTAGTACTTGCTCACTTTTTCAAAGCATAGAAACATAATTTCAGTGATGTTTCAAAAACCTTCGGGACTTAAGGTTTCCACTGAAAACTTTTTGAATCCACTTTTCTCTGCTGACAACGTTCTGGAGTCAAAGAGACTCTTCCCAAATGAAGACCCGTCTAAGCTTGTTAGCATGGGAGTATGTTCCGGTGAGAGGCAAATGACCGGCAGACCTGGCTGCTGTCCAGATGGATGCCTCTGCTCCAGTGCTGTTGACTTAGTCAGCCATGAGTCAACAGTTCCCAACAGAGGGGGACAGCAGGAACGGGGCTTCAGAGGAGAGGAAGTGCGGTGGTGTTGAATGATTTTGTGGAGCCTAAGCTTCTGGGATGGGGAGGGGGCAAACAGGAAGCAGATGCCTGAATGATTCAGAGGGTCAAAACATAGCGATGTGTAGCCACCAGTGTGGGTGGCTGTAATTACACTGCTTTTAGCGTGTTTGTGACACTATTTTGTTGGTGTTTACGAGTACATTTGTCGCTTCTATTTATTTTATTCACACTCAGAATGTTGCCGCATTTAAGCGTCTGATATCTATTTAATCATCTCATCTTTTTGTCTTATGCAGCATGGTTGGCATGTTTTAGACAGTATTGTTATTCTTTCACATACGCACAGAAAGCAAAAAGCCACCACTTCACTCACCTTTAACATCCGTGGCCTCGTCTAATTTGACCTGTTGGATCCTGTCCTCAGAATTTGCTGCGAAGGCAACCTGCCCTCTGATTTTCAGCACACTCACTTCCAACCTGGCTCAGGTCCACACTCTCCATCAGCAGCTGCGGAGCTGTGTGATTATCTCGATTACACTCCTCCAGCACACTCCTGTGGGCTCAACTTTAATAAGAGGGAGCGCAAAAGAGTAATGACTCTGACTTACATCTTTAAGGCTGATTTTTTAAAATTTATTTATTTATTTATTTTTTTACCAATCTAGAGCTAACTCCACAGCCGTGGTATCATTGTAATATAGCATCATTATCCACAGTAGCTCAATCACTGTGGGAAAGTCCTGAATAGAAGCAGATTGTTTGTTGACATCTTGTGTATGCCAGTTACAATGTCACTAGCTTTTAAGACTGGCGTCTCTGAAGGGCTCACAATTGCCAGCGGTTATACCATTAAACTGCTCTCCACCACATTTCTACTTTGTGTTTCGCTTCAGATTGTTCTCAAGGCTCACAAATACCAGTGAGCGCTTGTAATGTTATTTTATTACTGTCAAACAGCTTGAGCTCCAATATACTAAGAAAATTAGTCAGCAGTGTGTTTATGCATTGGGAATAACTAAACTACCCTCCCTTCTAGTCACTGTCTTGTCCGTACCACACCACACATTACAGTTTAGAGCAAAACATGAAGACATGTGAATTTCATTCCTAATCACGCCACAGATTTGCCTAAAAAATATTTTAGGCAAAAAAAAAAAGAAAATAACTCTGATTTGTCTTTCCAAACTCAAACATCTACTAAGCCTTCAAAAAACTTGAAGCTTTAGTTTTTCTGAGATATTTAGTTGCGATGCCAGTGCTTCACATCTGTGTTGTGGTTGACCAACTTCCAGCACCTGTAACTGGATATTCAGTGCTGAACAATTGAATCACTCATTCCACAATTCTTCTGCATTTATTGGTCTTGCCTCAGAAGCAGCGTTTCCTCATCCCACAGTTTTTCTGTTGTCTGCTGATTAAGCTTTGGGGATTGGGCTGAATCTTGCTGGTCTGGATCCCAGATGTTAATCACCTACTGGTGTGTTTGAAGTTGATGTCTCTTTAAATTAACTATAGTGCCCCTTTGTCATTGGCATAAAAATCCATGATTTATTAAAAAAAAAATGGATATGTCCAAACTGGTTCATGTGATAAATTGCCTTGACATAATAGAAACATATCCATATAATGATTGTCAAGTCATTGTGATCCAGTGTGCAGCTTGCATTCAGTGTTTGGAGGTTTTTTATGATAAGCTGTTTAGACGTGATTATTTGATCGCCCAGGAGCTGATCACTGCGCAAGTCTTTGTGATTTTGGTTATTCTTTGATCAATTCATTCAATAGTTGCACTATAACTTGCGTTTACTAAATGTTAATGAGAGCTGAGTGGGAAAGATTTGTTTTTCTCCACGATTGTCCTGCAGATGTTTGTTACTTGCTGGTAAATTAATTTAAAAATTTTAATTTGAGCATCTTGAGTATAGGACTAGTTCTATTTCTACAAAACAAATACCTAAAATGTAAAAACACATTTTTTTAACATAAAATTGGTTAAATGTGATCAACATAAAAGTTAAACCACGACAATTATTTTAGTTTATTTTTTAACTGTAATGGGCAGCTCACTAAAGTCACATCAGACTTTCCAAGTTTCCCTGTTGACTGTGGGCTAGAAACACTTAAGACGGCCTGTAAGTGCAGTTTTGCAAGATGACTGAACTCGTTTATGTGTAAGCCAAGTGGGTACCTCTGAGAAGCCCTGAAGGCATCTCAGCTGCTCATTGTAGGCTGCATGTGTGGTGCTGCAAAACCTTCTGGTGTATGTGAATCAGTGTTTGAGAAGGCGAAAACATTTTTTTGTTGTTGTTTCAGAGTTGTCTTAGTCTTGTCATAGAGAGATTTACTATGTATTTACACATTCCAATACAATTAATTAATTAAGACATCAGTAATCCCCCATTTATTAAATGAATGCCTCTTCTCTGAATCAGACCAAGTTTCCCTAAAATATTATCTGTGGAGTCTACATTATTTTCCAATCATACAAACAGATTGAAATAAAAAAAATAAAAATAAAAAAACTCTGAAAACATTTTTGGTGCTCTTCTTGATGGCAGTTCATATCGATCCGCAGTGTCATGTGGGCTGATGTCATACAAACTGCTTTCTTGATACAAAAACAAAACATGTTCAGTGGGAACATGTTGAATGGAAATGCGGTTGCTGTCAGTTTGCTGCTAATCTTTGCAGTTCCATATTTATGTTTGAGTGAATGACTGACAACATAACTGGCTCCAGCTCGCTCCAGTATTGATGCCGTAGTGAAACCATAATAACTACCCTTACTGTTTTTAGTGTCAGCCTCAAGCTCAAACTGTAAGTGTTGGTGGCTGTGGCCATGCCTCATAATATTTTCTGCTGCTCTATAAAAACAGCTGTAAACGCTTTCCTGCCTTTGCAGTTTAACGCTGTGTGATGTCCACCAAAGTTTCTCAAAGAAAAAAAAAAAACATAACGTATGGATGATAAAGCTCTGACTTTCAATCTTGCTTAACAAAAGTACCTTTGTAACAATTTTAGTTCTCTTGTTTCCTACAGTCTATACATGGAGGATTCTACTGAAACTGATGATCAGACTGAAAGCAATGTTTTGCTTTACTTCTGAAAATAGTAACCTGTGTTTCAGTGGCTGAGCCTCTCCAATCAAGATTTGTTTAAATTCCTAAAAGAACCACAAACACAGTGCAGCATTGTTCTTATTTATTTTGGGATATATACTTAGCATCTTTTACAGTTTCCTACAGAAGAAGGCCATCATTATTTCTCTTGCACAAACAGGCTTGGAGTTTTGGTGACTATAATCTTTGCTGCAGGCAGGGGAGGGTAGATGTGGGAATAAATAATTAGATTTTGCTTCAGCAGGGCCTTTTCTCTCTTTACATGGTGCTTTTCTCTCATTGCTACTGCAATCTCATAAAGTGTTAATGGGACTGACTGCTAATAAACCCATTGTTGGGATCTAATCTGAATTCTCAAAGGAATCCACTGCTGGGCTTTGCCCCCTACATCCTGTGTATCCAGAACTGTAGGATTGTCGGAGGATCATGATCTGTCACATAGTTTCCATCTGTTGGACATGCACCAAAAGCTATTTTTACATTTGCAAAGGAAGAAGGATTTCCAGCATGCATTTCCAATGCTGCTGCTCAGATGTGAACGTCCCTACAAAAAGGAGCTATTTATAAGGGAAGTTTCAGAGCACTTTGATTCAATTTTAAACTGTTGGAATTTATTCTTTACTCAGGTTGTTTTATAAATATCTAAAAATACCAATGCTGATGAGAGAGAAAATAAAACATAAAATTTAACCTTTTGAACCAAAGACTAACTTAGACATCCTAAACAAACTAGGCAGCTGGTTATAATCTAGTTTTTAATCACTCAGGTGGAAAAAATGTGCAGGTGATGTGCTTTAATCCTCATTATTAAACTCAGAAGAAGGAGTTGGATAGATGGAGGGGAGGTCAGAGACAGCTATGTAACTAAGGAGGTAGAGAATGTCATGTGAAATAGCCAAGGTGTTGAGGTATTTGTTATCTCACCCCCAAACTTCTGCAAGTAGTGACCTCCTCCGCACACTCTGTCTCCGTCAGCCCCTCTGTCATGAGTGACAGAGAGTAGAGAAGGTCAGGGGTGAGGGTAGACACTGGGGGCCTTCTGCTAACACTGGTGTCACTGTCGTTTGCATGGATGGATTACCTCAGTACAATCACTTACAGCTTCCTGTCTCAGACCCCCTACTGGAAACTAAACAGGCCTTTCCATCAATCTCTTTTACTTCAGATCTGCAGGACGTGATGTGTTAGAAGGCTTTCACGTCTTTATTAAAGTCTAGATATTAGTATAATGAGCAGAGCGAGGGTTTCGCTTTGTAATTCATTTTTATTTTGAATTAATTTCATTTTTGATTTTGGTGTCTATGATTACTACGTTATGATTTATACATGCAGAACTCAAGCACAGTAGTTTTGTTTGTTAATGCAAATTATATAACTAAGGTTCTCCATAACAAAGAGATTAACAAATTTAAGCCACCAGTTTGCACTATAAAGAAAATGTTCATTTGTGCCTTAAAAAAAGACACATTTGGTTATTTTTTTAAGCATTTTTAAATCATAGGATTGCAGTTGAACCAATAGCCTCTTTTACAAAAACACTGTGGTCATAAAGCCACAAGGAGCAGCCCCTTTTTAAGGTTTATAGAACACCAATCAGGCCAGCCATGTCCCACACACTAGTTCTTTCATAAATGAAGCCAGCAGTGCGCACTCAAAGGAAACCTGCAGTGGGACATAGTGGGGTTGATTGTTGAGATTAACATGCGTGTCAGTCATCTTTTTTCTAAACTGTAAAACACACAAGTGGCAGATGATTTGCTCATCAGTTATGTTGTATTTTCAAGCATGAAATATTATAGAATCAAAACTTCACTCAAGGCCTCTGATCTGTTCTGCCACTTGTCAGCACAACCCACAAGAATTCATGTGCGTGATAGTCCTGGACTATTTTTGCCAGCCAACTGTTTTTCTCAGACCTTCCATCATCGCTCCACCACATCCTGGAGTGAAAAAGCCTGTGCTGAGTCAAGTTGAGTTCCTCGGAAGTGTGTTTCTTCGTATAGTTCTGTTGTGCACTTACAACTCCTGACTTCTGACTGCTGAAAAGATAATGAGGTCTTTGAAAAAAAAAAAAAAAACTAGCAAAACTATCTGAGGTGATGCCACACATGCATTTTCCTTGTTCACTCTAAATAACAGAACCTAAAATTTACTAAACCTATTTGTTTGCTTTTGTTGTGTTCCAACACTTCTGCAGTTGCAGTGACTTTAATTCAACAAATAGATTCTGATTTACCCCCAAATAAGGCATGAACTTTGCAAGAGCATCAAGAACCCAGTCATGGAAAACTTATCTATTGATCGATAGATGAATACATAATTCATATTTGCATTTCTGTATTTGAGTCCTTTGCTGCATTACCCACATTTTTACGTCTTCACTTGGCCAGAAGCTATTGGCTGCTCCATAAAAAAAATAAATATTGTATCATGGGAGTTTTGATTCATCTTTCTTTTGTGCAGGCATGTTTCTGCATAATCTTTCCTGATTCATTCCCCACCCAGCAGAGGTGAGTGATCCATCTAAATATTTGTCCTTTTGGAACTGAGCATGGATGCTGTGATTGGAGGTTGGGGTGATTCAACCTCTTTCTGAAGCTAAAAGAAAATACTTTTTTTGGCTTCTTATCTGTCTCGTGTCTACTGTTCAAACATTCTTTGGAAGTTAGAGAGATTTTTCAGACTGTCGCAAAGTGTTTATTTTCATATTTGATTCCATTTTAAGCTACTTCAAAAAATCTTTAAAAAGAAAACAAGAACTAAGTTGACATTACCACGGTCTAACATTTTAGATGGGTGAGAGTACAAGGCTCTGTTTATTCATACAGTCTTAAGCAAATGTATTCATACACAAAAGCATTTTGCCACCACTAATTTCATAGTATTTTGAAAGAATGTATTCTTGTAGACAACAAAAGTAGCACACAATTGTGAAATGAAAAGAATGGCTATGTGGTACTAGTTGATTTGCAGTTTTGCTGCTCGTTCTATTCTCAAAAGATAGACTGAACATTTCTCTATAACAGTGCTTCACAAACCTTTTCTCCTGTGCCCTCCCAGTGGTTTCCAAACATTTTCTGGGCCCCCCCTATGGATTACAAATAGCTGTCTGGTTGAATGACATGTGTGAAGTGGGGCGGAGGGATCTACTTTTTTGGGGAGAAAATGAATGTACGTAGCCGGACATAGACAACATCGGTAGCCTACAGGCTACTCCTTAAGCTTAAGGTGCTGTATTGATATTAGCTAGTCATCTTTTAGCTAACATTAGCTAGTCATCTTTTAGCTAACATTAGCTAGTCATCTTTTAGCTAACATTACCTGCATCCAACAGCTTTACTCAACTCAGTCGGTTAGTTTGGGGGAAAAACTGTGAAAAGTTCTTTACGTTTTGCTGGTTTGCTGACGTGACTCTAACACCTGCGTAGCTCTCCCCAGCAGGAGCAGGTCTCCTTCACAGGTGTAAACAAAGCCCGAGCATCGTAGCGCTCATGTTGCGTTTAAAGGCGGCTCGGAAAAACAGGTTACCACGTGTTAACAACGGATTAAACAGTTTTAACTGCTGATAAAAGTAACAGAGGACACAGATATGGGAAGTGTGGAAGCCTCTACTGTATCAAATTGACATAGGAATAACAGAGAGTTGGCCATTCTAAGGTAAAAACCGAGCGAATATAGCGTTCATGAACCTCTGCTCAATAAGATGCTGAAAGTTTGGGATATTGATTCATAATTTAAAGACGGGCTTTTACAAAAATGATTTTTTTTTCTTCTGCTGCACAGTGACACACTAAATTGTGTTGATCTGCCACAGAATAAATGTACAATATGTTTGTAGTACTGTATATAACTTGCTCAATCACTTGTTTATTTTCTTATCATATCTCCCGTTAAAGAAAACATCGCCAACAAAAGGAGGGAGAGGAAGATAATTACTGACATTATGCTTAGAAAGTCAAGGCATGGACACAAGAAGTTTCAGATAATTCATCAAAGTTAAACTAAATTGAAGCTGGAATTAAGGACTTGGATTTTAAGGGAGTCTTTGCCTCAAAATAAAAGTAGGTTGAAGATTGTATTTATTTTTTTATCACTGCTATGAGGATCTGGTTTATCTCCAATGATCTGGAAATAGATCAACATTTTCAGCCCCTTGACAGATAGTTTGCTTTAATTTATCTAAACTAATGATTTTTGCTCTTAAGGATAATCTATCATGGGTAATCTTATCTTTGTATATATAAGTACTTTTGTGTTTTCTTGCATACTCTTCTGCAAATGTTACAATATTTAGGCCTGGAGTGGAAAACCCCAGCAGGAGAGAGATCAGAGTTATGATCTCAGACCAAACGCCACGCACAGGAGCCCCTTGCTTCCAGATCCCATCTGCCCCATTAAAGCTACTTCTGCTGGCAAAGGCCTCCAGTGCACATTATATGGGGGTGGGTGGGAGGCACAGAGGCCAAACACGGAGACATATGTTTTCATGCCGTGGAAAGAAGGTGTGGGAAGAACATGAGAACACCGATCTGGATTGCATTAATCTACTGGAGATTTAATGACCAGTTTGTGAACGCCAGAGAGATTGTACGCTGTCAGGCTGGATGATTAGCTGTATTAACCCTTGTGTTATCATGTCAGTATTCTTGCAAGCCAGATTTGCTGTAATATAAGAGAGAAGGATGTACATTATGAAACACAGTCTTCTGCTTTCATGCCACATTTGAATCTTGCAGGCTGCAGAAAACAAACCTACAGGTATGTCTTTTTTATCTCAGATCTCAGTTCAGTTTTTGCTTTGTGTATTAGCAGGCAAAGCCTTGACTTTCATCAGGTGTCCATTTACTGTTTATTCACACAACATCCTTACAATTGAAACCACCAACAAAAGCTCTGCATGGCAACCTTTAGAAAACAACTGGGTGAGGCGTCTTGCATGAAACTCAAACTGCAAACACTAATCCATGCGAAAGTCTGTAATTTGTATTATTATGGAATTTGTTTGGCCTGCAATGCTCCACTTCATCCAAGCAGTGAGCTTTGAGGACGAGTGGCATCTTGTTTAAATCTCGCCACCAGCTCTGGATTTACACACCTCACTTCTTCTTTCACCCTTTTCTCACCTGCAGGCGGACCCTCCCCAGTCTGCCTGAACGTATCCCAGCCTGTCCCCACCTCTGCAACAGGCTCTCATCTAGTTACACGCTTTGGTTTGTCATCACATAATCCAGGAAAACGTGTCTTGAAAGTCACAGGTGCCCTGTAATTAGACTTCTCTCATTTCTCTTTTATTTCTGATTTTTTTTACCCCCTCCCCTGTCATTTGTGCCCTTCTCTTACTGCGCTTCCCCCTAATGTTTTACCCCATTCGCTAACTTATTCCTCAAACAGGGGAATACAAATCAGCCCCAGGGGTGAGCAGATGTCTGCCAGCCAGTCAGAGATGCAAGCAGGAATATGATCCCTGAAGCAGCACATGGAAAGATTTAAACCCTGGCGTGAGGGAGCCTCTACAACTCTTAATCGATGAACCTACCAGAATGGGTTAGGTTTTCAGTGTCTTGCAAGCGTATGTGATACACCAGTGCAAATTAGTTTGTGTCTGGGAAGTAGGAGAAAAACAATGAAACATGCTAAGGTACTCAGCCCCCTTAACCTAAAACATTCGGATGCATCCCGTCTCCAACACATCTGAATGAAATGGATGGTTAATGACCAAGGCTTAAGGAGGTAAATTTGATTCAGGTGTGTTGGAGCAGGGACACATCCGAATGTTGCAGGATATTGGCACTGGAGGAGTTGGGAACACTTTTAAAATGCTATGTGTGAAAACAATTACATTGCGCATCACCCTAAACAAATTATTCCCATTGCAACTCATGGAGATGGAAGAATCATCAACCATTTAGAAGAAAGAACGTACATATGTTAGATTGCTCTGCATACAGTCTGACTGGTCTTGAGCTATTTTGCAAAAGAGAAAAATGGGAAAAATGTGGAAGAGATATGTCCCACTGCTGGTGGTTCTACAAAGACTTTGGGAGACTGAATGTAAACGCCTGCCAAGCTGTTAAGACGCTTATTTTTTCAGGAAAGTACTGAAAGCCGTTTTTTTCCCCCTTCCACTTCAAATTTATGCTGTACCATGTTGTCGCTGTCTGTTACATAAAATCCAAATAACGTGGTTTGTGTTTGTAATGTGACAAAATGTGAAAGGTTCAAGGAGCACTAATGCATTTGCAAGGCGCTGTACTCTGGCTCTAAGGTTTAAAAGAAGTGAGGGAGCAGCTGTAACCCAAGAGAAAAGCAGTGGGAGGAAACCTGATTTGGATTGATGAGCCTGGAAGCCCGGTGGGTGTGTATTTCAGTGTGATTTCAGCTAAACACAATATATCCAGAGATTTTCACTGCCTGGCTTCTCAGGTTAGTAACGGAGATAATACTCCACAGCAGGTTGGAACATTGATAAGAGCTCTGCTCCAAAAATGACCCTGTAGGAGAGTAAAATCATCTCTGGAATTTATTACTCTCAGCTTTTCTTCCCCCTTTTTCCCAAGAAAACTACGAGCAACCCTAATACAAAATGTCACCATGTTCTCTCAAGCGCATGGCTTTAATAAAATTTGGTCGAGACAGAAGACTGTTGCCATGAGGATTTACAGCTTTGCCCACTGAGATGGAACACAGCTGACGAAATGTTGGTACTAAGACCATTTGCAAAGTGGCTGCTGCAAAATGAGATATATTACATATGTTATGCACTTCACGGCATGGTCACCTCTTGTTTGGTCAGTCACTGATGAAATCTGTTGTGAAGACTGATATTTTTCTCTTATGTAGCTTGCAACTGTTTGCAATTAGGATGTCAACTCCTGCAGCACAGCAGCTGACATTTACAGTGATTACATGTTTATGCTGTTCCCAGAGACGCTGCTTTCACCAAAACTGTTCAGTCTTCTCATTAAAGCTGGCCTCTGTAGCAAAGGGAGGTAGTGTGAGTTTTGCAAACGTTTGAAGTCCAAAATATAAATCATAAATTATATTGTAAGCACCATGTGTCACAAAGTTCAATATTAAACCACATGTGTGTCTTTTCCCATGCATACACTATTTAAAAATGGCAAAAAAAAGAGCATGCAGAAAAAGTTTTGGTGTTGACAAAATACAGTCAGACAATCCATCCATCCATTTTCTTTACACTCTTGTCCCTTAGTGGGGTCTGGAGGGGTGCTGGTGCCCATCACCAGCTAACATTCTGGGCGAGAGGCGGGGTTCACCCTGGGCAGGTCGCCAGTCTGTCACAGGGCAACACAGAGACAAACAACCATGCACACATTCACACCTAGGGACAATTTAGACAGACTGATTAATGTTTTTGGACTATGGGAGGAAACCGGAGTACCTGGAGAAAACCCACGCATGCACAGGGAGAACATGCAAACTCCATGCAGAAAGACTGGGGCTGGGAATCAAACCCAGAACCTTCTTACTGCAAGGCAACAGCTCTACCAACTGCGCCACTGTGCAGCTCCTAAGACAACCCAACCAACCATTAAAAAGTTCTGTCAGTTTCCTTAATGTATTCCTCATCACTTCTACTAAACAATTTCCGACCAATATGGACCTGGCTCAGGAGCCAGAAAATGAGTTTCTTCATGAAAATGATTGAACGCTGTTGTGGCCATGGCATCGGATGAAGGGGGTCAGCAATCCTTTGTGTAGTTTTGAGCATGTCAGCACACACATACGTGTGGCTTTTTGGAGCCTCTGGTCTTCCTTCCTCCTGCGGAAAGGCTGTTGGACCAGCAGACAAACACAAAGCACCACTCAAGGCACCCAGAAGTCCAACACACAGGGACATAAGCTAAGGAAAGAGGCCACCAACTTTCAACTGCAGCACATGTTGCTTTGGATATGGGTGTGTATGTCTAAAGTGCATTAGAATTGGGGTTGTGGCCGGGGTGTGATTCCACTGGTTGGTGACATCAAATCTGTCTCCCCAACCCCAAAGCCCTACATGTCTATTGATCTTTAAAATTGAGGTGCAGGACAGGACCAAACATGGCAGAGTTGGGACACTGCAAAATACGCCACCATTGCCTACAAGGAGGCCCATTGTCTCACATCCCAGGGCCCTCCTGAAGTGTGGTGTTGCACATATTAGGAAGAGGTGAGTGGGTGCAAACACGCTGGCACAAGTCTTAGGAACCAGCATCCAACCAGCCTCTATTTATCCCACCTGTGCCCACACCAGTACAGCGCCAGCTGAGGCCCCAGCAAACCCCAAAGATTGCCAGGGGATTGTCCTCATTCAAACTTATTTTCAAGATTCTTTGAGACATTTTTCTGTGATGTCTCTGAACAAGTACTTTTTTATTCTGAACCTTCCTAATGACAAATGTCTATTTACAATCTGACATTTTAAAGTGAATATTTTAAGCTTACCAAGATATAAAATGTTTAGAGTATATATTAGGTTGGTCACTGGTTCGGCTTTCACATTTTTAGACAGATAGCATTCCTCTGAACTTATCCCTCAAAGACTTTAACTTGACCTGGACTCACCTCTTAAATACTTGTGCATTGATAAGCACTTCCTTCTTAAATTCTTAGGAAAAAACATTTCCTTACCCCTCAGTAATTTGTGTCTGGACTTGGATATGCCCCTCAATTTGTTTGACACAACTTGGATTTGAAATCTCTGCTTTACGTCAAAACTTATATTCAAAACTATTGTCATTTTTTTAACATTTCAATTAATCCAAGGGCCCCTTAATGTATTCATAGATATAAGACCATATCTATGTCTCTCAGCATTCCTCAATAGCTTTTTATTGCCTTGTACTATATAATGGTGTGTAACCTCGCAGCGCTTTGTTTCATGCTTGTTGCACAGTTCTGCTTTTTCGAGGCTGTTTGTGAAGGAGTTATGAGAGTGTATTTGTCCAAATTAAACAAAGCCTTCCAACCTTTTCTTTTGAAGGTTACAAATGACCCAACTGTATTTATAACCTGACATTTTAAAGGGTTTGATTATTTACCAAGACTCTATTTGTTATACTACCAACTGGCTCAAGTTTGATATTTTCAAAAAAGAAGAGCGAAACTTGCTTAGTTCCAATAAGAGATGTTGAGTAAAACATGCAAACAGTGTTTTTCCAAAATAAATTCACGTGTGCCCATTGGAACTTTATCTTTTGTTAAAATAAAAATAGAAGTACACAACACTACTTTCTTGTTTATGTTTTTGTTTCATCCTCGTCACATTGGAGTCACCATGGAGAGACTTGGCTTATTTGCCTAAGGGTTGCCCTTTTTTCCTTAACAACAAAGGGAAAGCCCCCCTCACACCCACAAATCCACACCGCAACACACACACACGCACACACACAGACCACAGTTCTTATCCCTCCCTTCTTCCTTGAGTTTGCCCTTTTTAGGCTGTTCCTCTTTTTTTTTCCATGTGAAGGAGGGATAGTATGACAGATTTCCTGCTCCTTGCAGACCCGAGCCGGGAGAGAGAGGAAAACTCTGTTGCTCACTCAGTCTCCAAGTTTGAGAGAAAGTTACCACCTCTTCCCCAGACTCTGAACACGCACTGCAGGCAGAGACACACACACACACACCCACACACACACAAGCTCACACACAAGTTGTTCAGGACAGCAGAAAGCGTGAAACAGCCAGGACTGCTTGTAAATGTGTTTGTGGAGGGAAAGAAGATTTGCAGTTCGCCGGAGGATCTCGGCGTGGACTGAACAACTTCGTCTGGGACGTTTTCCTCTCATCACCTACCAGTGAGTTTGACAGTTTGTCTCAGTGTGTATGTAGTACCATAGAAACCCCTGCGTAACGTACAATGCAGCCCTCTGTTAAAGTTTAAATGCTTCGCTGATTGTTAAAACTGTAGCTGTTATGGAGGCGCCTGTGTTGGAAAACTTCCTTATTCTTGAGGGAAAAAAACTAAACCATGTCCTACGATTGTTTCCACTTGGTAAGCTCTGTTGAATATGAAAGAATTTGGGAGAGTTTTGGAAACAAAGACTCACTCAGCTTTTACATGTGATGCTCATAATAACAACCATATGTTGTCATAGATTAAACTACTGTTTTTGTCAAAACCAGGCATTATCTGAGCAGGATATCCATCCAAACAGAGCATCATTGTGTGGTCCTCCCTCATACGTGTGTTTTCCGTTCGCAATAAGTGAACCGGTGCAAAGAGAATATTGAAGCAGAGGGACAGACGAGCCTGCTAATGGCTTTCCGGTGCAGCTGTACGTTATTTAATGACTGGTTTGTTGCTGTTTTGATGAAACAAAAACAATCTGTTGTGTAAATTCTCAGGTCAGTTTTTTTTTTTGTTTCTTTGTCAGAGATAGGTTTTTAAAAGCAAGAACTACACTTGTGCACCGCTTCATATGGTTCTGGTTCTCATTCAACTTATATAATCTTCTACAAGCGTTCTTGCACAACATCAGCTGTCCATATGCTTCAGTCAGTTTTCATATCTCCTTCTGTCTGTGACGGATGCTTGTGGTTAGCACCTCCTGTCAGAGGAGACGGAGCAGGAAGGTGATGGGTGGAGGTGGGATTGGGCCTCTTCTCTTCTGTGTCTAATCCAGACATTCTGAACAGGCTGGCAGCACTTTAACTGCATCTCCTCTTCTCAATCTGATAACCCCTCATTGAATGAGTGTTAAAGTCAGGTAAATAATACCTTCGAGCATAGACGCCTGAGGAGTGTTGCCTTCTCTGTGACCTCTTTAGGCTGGTCAAGTTGGCAGACTTTCCTTTTACCCAAAGCCCCACAGTCTCATTTATCACCCGGCATGTCTTATCTGTCCAGAGTCTGGTTGTTAACGTACTTTATTTACCCTGAGGTCAAAGGCTGTGATCTGATTTGACTCGCTTGTCTAAACTCCCATGGTGCCAGCCTGTTTGGAAGGTGATTGCACAAAGTTTCAGTCCAGTCTCAGTCAGGGTAAACTAAGAGAAAAGGGCACCAAAGACAAGAGATAAACACAACTTCCTGTTAAAGACGGGGTGAAAAGTGCGCTAAGGCTGTTTGTAATTATCATTTCACAACAGCTCAAGGCAAGACAATTCAGTGTGACAGATTAAGTTTGTCACATATCAGTTTTGTAGCCACACTACTTTCAAAAGCTCTTGTCGTGGGTAAGAGCAGTGGATCTATTTTGATTTTTATTTTTAAAGATATTGCTCAGTATTCTGCACTTAGGAACTGGACTTAAACCTTCTAACATTACATATTTTCCAATGAGCAGCTGAAATGCAGTAAAATTGGCTAAACGGAGCAGAAAGTCACACCACATCAGATGATCATCAGCAGATCTCTTAGACCCCTAGCTATTGTGAACATTCATTATCCAAATATTTCTTCAAAAACCATGACTCATGTGTCTATTGCTGACTGTTCAAAGAAGGTTTTATTAGCTGCTTTACCCAACATGTAGTCTGAGAGTATAAAAAACTACATTGTTTCTCAGTTTAATATATTTTTACACAATGCGATGACTGAATATACAAATTACATTCCTCCCATGATAATAATGAAGTATCTAAAATTTACTTTGAAGTTTTTTTCTTTCTTCTGTCACAACAACATGCACTTCTCAAACTTTTTGCCTACATGTACATTTATTAAGATCCCCAGTTTAGCTTCGACAGAATGTTTGACAAGTTAAACCTCAAACGTTTGCCTCAACATTCACCCCTGTTCTTGTCACTTATATGAATACTGACATGGTTAAGCCCAGACATATTCAAATCCCTGACAGATTTAAAGTAATTCCTAAAATTTCAACATGTTTCTCCCGACATGCTAGTTTTGAAAAGGTTTAGCCAGAGTCCCGTTTGAATCGAACACAACACAAAAACGTTAAGGTTAAGGCTCCTGCTGCTCTGTTTCATATTTGGCCTGCCACAGTGGGGGTCATTTTGCCCCTTCTCAGGTCGGTACTTGTGCAAATTTGGTTGTTGCACAACTAGAGTACAACATAAATAACTTTGATTTGAAGTAAATTTAAAGTAACGTGACTCCAGTAAATATTAATCAATTGGATGTTAGGAATACATTTTCACAGTCTCAGCTTTATCAAATGACAAAAAAAAAAAAAAAAAAAAAAACTTTATTGGAAATAAAAAGTTTTTAAAAAAACTTTACA
>NW_015113304.1:191065-229359 GCF_001443285.1 Poecilia latipinna | reverse complement strand
GAATCCAAAAAATATAAAAAAAGTGGATGTTAGGAAAAAATTTTCACAGTCCCAGTTTTATAAAAAAAAAAAAAAAAAAAAAAAAAAAAAACTTTACTGTGAATATCAAGTCTTTATCAAAACTTTGCATCAAAATAGACCATGCTACATACTCATTTCAAATAAATAGATGACTGAAATACAAATTAAAAGGCTGTCGCGCAATGTTATCATTAATGACTCTACAATGTTAGGGTTTGAGTTTTAGTATGATTTTGTCTGGATTATAAAAATATCAAGATATTCTGATTCAATTGATCCGAATAACAAATAGCAGTGCTGGAGTTATCCTGTCTGCTAATAGTTGGTAGGCTCATTCAAAGCCACTGACAAACAGGACTTTAAACCATGCTAACAACCTTAACTGTACTTTATTTACACAAACACATTCCTGCCACGGTGACACTTGTTAAATCTGGAGACATTGCAACACATTTACAGGTAGTATAAACCAATTTCTTTGGGCCAAGTCAAACAAAGGGCGAGCATGTGTTTTGAATGATAAAGCAATTTTGTGGGTTCATAGATTTAACAAAAGACCTCATGTTTTTATGCTTCTGGATAGTTACCCAGATCAATCACAATAACGTGGTCAGAGCTCTATTTATTGAGCTGTAAATGTGTGAGGATGCAAAGCAAGAGCAGATACAGATGTCTTTCAAGTATTAACATACAGACAACACACGTACCAATACCCGTAAATGTTTATCTGCTCCGATCTGGCTTTGAAGCAATGCAAGCTTAATTCAGTGTCTTAATAAGGTGCGTATGGAGACAAAACATTGTATATCCTCTGGATTTACAAAGTGAAGCATTCAGACTCTACCTCACATCTGGAACACATCTGGATGACATTAACCACTTGCCCTAACCCCCCAGCTCAGTCCCCATCTCTATTACCCTCACATTACCTGCCTCAGCCGGCAAAACCTTCTCCTCGCAGGACGAGCAGTGCACTAGGGTACACCCTTCAGGATACAATGGGATTGAGTTCTTTGTTTTACTCTTAGCAAGCTGGCATTATATTAACAACAAAGCATTTGTTATTTTCATAGTCCAAACAGAGCTAAAAGTCTGGAGTCAAATAACAAATGGAAAAGAATGAATGTCTGATTTGGCTGATTTTGTGTTTGCTCTTGGAAACGTTTGTGCCCTTCAAAGAAAAGCTGGTATTTATTTATTCATGAGTTTGTGTCAAATTAAGTATATCACAAGGCAGAACACAGATGCATGTGAAAAAAATGTGATTATTTAAAAATTCAGTTTTAGTCCCACATAAACAAAAAGAACCCCTTAACTATTATATGCAAATGTGCAGTCCACATAAATGCAATGAAAATTGACTGACTTTAGTATTTTGTGACACTTTGCAATTGCAACTGGCAGCAGACAAGAGCTAACGCTGATATAATTTGTGTTAAAAATAAACAATTTCATAGTCAGTTTTCTCTAAGTGGTTTAAAACCTTTTATAACAAGTACTCAGTCATCAAAAACTATCATGCTTCAGCATACTTACAGATTTTAAGCACAACATAGACTTATTTTTAGGTTTTGTATATATTCTTTTGTTTTCCCAAATGGATCATGGATCTTTGTGTTTTGTTCACACACTCTTTGAAAGGTTTTGTTGACACTTTATCAGTTATCAGACAGGAAAGTGGGTTATGAGAGAGAAGGAAAAGCAAAGGTCATTGGGCCAGGAATCGAACCCATGACAGCCACATGGAGGACCAACACCTCCATACATTGCTTACACTTTACCTCTGTGCCACTGTCACACACAGGTTTTGTGTATACTCTGTGGGGAAAAAACTATGTTTTATATAACTTTTTTTTTTTTTTTTTTTAAGAAAAGGACATTTTTTAAGTTTTGAGTTAGAAAAATTAAGACAAGTGCCCTAAAGTCATAAATCCAAGTAGATATGCTGCAGATTTTACACCAACCCTTAAAGTAGAATTAAATAGGGCAGCCATTAATTTAAAGTGCATTGATAGACACCATAAAAAAAAAAAAACTATTTTAGCAAGATTTGCAGCCTTGCTGTTTTAGCAAGATCAGAGATCAGTTCCTCCTGCTCCTCTTTATTTTTGGATTCACATTGCAAACCGTAACACTTACCCAGGTAGAGGTGTGAAAACCACACTGTAATTATTCCAATTAACATGAGCTCAGCCAACCTGCACTTGACCATAAGTGTGAGGTTTTCACATCATGTGACTGTTTTTTGAAGCCCACATTATTGACATAAAGGCAGACCCAGCGCTGTGTGTTAATCCCCCGTGATGCAGTTTCTTATTAATGTTTACAGAAGATGCAAATTCACACACAAAACATCACTAATTGCTTGCTGTTTATTAAAAACAAAAAGGGATTTTCTTCTAAACACAAGGCACTGAGAGGCAGGTGAGTAATAATAGTCTCCTGTCTGCTGAACTGTAATCTAGAAGAGCCGCTGAGGAACGGCAGTCATCTGCTTTCGTGTGTTGCAGTGTGCAATGTTTCTGATGAATGCAGGTCAATTACAGATTATTTTCAGAGTTAGAACATTCCTCATGCTTTTGTATTATTTATTAAATAGTTTACATTTTATGACACCATAATACTCTGAAAGACACATTTATTTGCATTAGGAAAAAATTACATATTTTCACTGTTCATCAGCTTTCAGCAGAAAATACAAACACGTCTGTGATCAATCTGTCATGTAACGATGACAGATTGTGTCCAGGTCCAGATTCAGCAGAGAATATAAAATTGTACAGAATGATGGGGCTTTACATCAGTGTGTCAATGATCAAACTTTTCATGAAAATTATACAGTGTATAATTGTGAAACAGAAAGAAAAATGAACATTTTAACTTTTACTTGCGAATAAAAACTTGAAATTTGTAGTCTGCAAATTTGTACTTGGCAACTTTGTTTCAATAATATGTAAAAGGAATTATCCACATGGAAAGGCTAACATGCTCATCATTTTTTTTGCAGATCACCTTAAGCTCTGTCTGATTGGAATAAAATCAGACAGGAAATCTTCCATGAATATCAGTTTTCAACAACTGCCACTCATTTCTTAAGATTAAAATTCAATGCCATTCCTCCTTTGTGAATTGTTCAGGGTCAAGCTCAGCATCTGCACTAAGGCTTAGTTTAAATAAGAACTGCCTTCATGTTTTCTTTCCAAATTAAACAATATCTCTTTGTCTATGTCAGCAACCCTGGCTGACAAGAGGGAAACAGAACTAATATCAATCTCAGCTCCCAACCAAGGAACTTGGAGGAAGCGCATCCCTGCATTCTCCAGAGATCCTTCTTGTTAGTATGCCTGGATCTGAAGAAGACAAAATGTTCAATTTGGCTTGTGAAGGATATTACTTTCACTCTGCTGATCTTCATAAATGCTTTCACAGACACTGTAAACACAGAACTTGGTCTGGGCTGCGTTTCAGTTTACAAAACGTAAAGCAATACCTGCACCTTTACTCCCACTAGGTAGAAAGAACTAAAGTTCAATTATATTTGCAGAACTTGGAGCCTCTTCTGTGGCACGATTATAGGTGTAAGAAAATTATCATGAAATCCTTCCAGCAGATATTTGTTGATAAGGTTTCATATACTTTGGCAGTTTTGAGACTCCTGTTGACATTTTCTCAGCTGTTCAGGGAATTTCATTGTGAATAACTGAATAAGCAGTGTTGAGACACCGCTACGATTAAGTATATTTATTTAAGTGGAACTTGCTGCAGCCCATTTCAGAATGTGCTCTGCAAGTTGAAAATAGTAAATAAATGACCCAGATGACTGCTTTTGATGCCACGGATCATTAAGTCCAGACCATTTGCTCAGTAGCAGCCAACAAATCAAAGCAGAAATGTTTTAATGAACGCAATCAAGTGGGAAGACACTAGCTGCTATAAATCCTGATGGCAGCCTTTGCGATCTTGCTCACTGGAGAGCGCCTGTGTGTGGACTCAAAACAGCAAAATATGATTTAATGGAAATGCAGCTATTTTCATTGTGTGTAGTTACATTCCAGACTAACCACAGTTGTAGGAGCTTAGCTGAAATTTGAGGTATAAAAAAATACTTCTTCCCCTTCTGTGGTCCAGCATGTGTCATTACAATGGGGAAATAGCCAAGACTCACTCCCTGGTGTAATCTGACCTTTTTATCTTCTGTGTTTAAATCAAATGTGTCTTGACTCTCTGTGTTAATTCACTGAAGGCTTATGACTTTGATTTCTTCATTGTGGAAAGTCTTTGGACAGTTTATGAAATAAGTATCAAGGATTGCTGTATTGTATTTTGTGACAAGTCTTTGCTATGACCTGGTTCTCAGTTGCAACTGAAAATCTACTTTGAAAAAGTCAGAAACAATTGTTCTGCATGTCGACTCCAAGGCAGATTTACGGACTCTGGCCCTATCATATGGCAACAACTAAATACATTAAGAAATTTAAACTTGATGATGGAATCTTGCTGAAGCTCAGCCCCAGCATCACAAGGTGACAGAAAAGAGGATCAAAGTGATTTTGTGCCATGATTGCAGGTGCCAGAATATAATGGTGTGGATGATTGTTTTCAATACATTTTGAATCCAGTTTTAAGAAGACCAGTCTTTGTCTTTGAAAGTTCACAATTGCAGGCTGTTACCTGTTTAATTCATGATTTATGAGTGACAAGAAGCACCCAAAATGGAGATTATTTTAAAGGTTTATGCTCTGACACCGGGGAATTGACTCATGTGGCTTTTGAATGGAGGATGTTTTCTTTTGCTCGTATTATCAGGACAAATGATTTCTATGTTCCTCACTATGCAGATGACACCCAGATTTATTAATTTATGCAGCACAGGAAATGTTGGAGAAGTTTTCTTTCCATGAATTTTTAAGTTGTCACTCATAAATTCCTAAAAACCTTTTTTTAAACCAGTAACGTTTAAAACATTTTTTGATTCGACAGAAATACTAATTTAAGTCTCTTTATTTTGTGTATTTTTATTGCATCTGATTTACTTATTAAAAACTGTCTTCTTAACATTTCATCCTTGAATGTTTTTGTCAAATGATGGGATTAATGTTTTCCATTGAAACATATTTCTGTTTTTGAATGGAATTTTGAAAATTGCTTGCAAGACCTGCAGAGTTTTCTTATTTCTTGTGTTTTATTTGCTCTAAACACAACTTTAAGTTGCACTTCTGGGATATAAGTTGAACTGACCTGATGACCATCACAGCTGACAGCTGTATACAGTAGAAAACTTAGACACTGAGTCCTCCCAATTTTAGACAATAGCTTCAACAGTGCAGGAAATTGTTGACTTGAATGTGTTCCCTTCAAAAAGGGACAGACTTTGGCAGAAGGAAGAGGAATTGTGGTTATCTTGAAGTGGATGGCCAGAAAAAGACTGTGCTACATTTGGAGTTTTTCTTCCATGTTGCTCCTCCATCTAAACCAAAGCAAACAGCCCTGGCCAGAAATAGACTTTGACCAGGTTCCATGTCACAGCAGCAAAGCTCTAGTTTGGTGCCCCTGAACAGCTCTGACCTAAAACGTTTGTACTAATTCAAGCCTGCCATTTGTCCTGGGATTATATTTTGTTTTCTGCTTCATAAAATTTTTATGGCATGTTTTTCAGACTTGGTAAAAAACGATCTCAATGTGTCAAGAGATTCCTAAACAGTCTGCAGTTTAAAAAAAAAAACTCAGGAAGAGGATGCTTGTGTTTGACCTGCGGATGTGAAATCAGGAAAGAGCAGAAGATAAGCTAGCAGGGAAAAAAAAAAAAAAAAAATCTTTATCGTCACAGGACGTTGCTGCACGAAAGCATGTGTTGCTGCACGTTTGACCAGGTAATTGGAAAATCATGTTTCCACTCCTCTTTCTATTTACGTTTCATTATATTCAAAACCAAAAATGTGCTAAAAGTCGTAAAATTTGAGAACAATTCAGAATCCTCCCGTTTTTATATAACCTAACATGCACAGTTATAAATAGTTGTTTGCTTAGCTGTAGTTTGTATTTTTAAATCTACATAAGCCTATGTTTCTGTCTTAAAATCCCTGCAGGACTATTATTTTTCTTCATAGCATTTACCAGATTTAATAATCAAAACATAATATAACAAAAACATTCATCAAGTCACTTAGGCATGACCATTAGTGAAAGAGAACGCCTTAATTTTAAGTCTGCAAGGTAGGGCAAGGTCTTAAATGGTAAAATAAACACTTGGAAAAAATGAGTGAAGGTTGAGTCATAGGATATTAAACATGCTGCTTGGAAAGAGATTGACTCTGTTAATAATTCCCTGGTCTGGGAAGAAAACAACTTAGCTAGTAAAGGTCTTGACAAGCTATAAGCAGGTATCCATTTGTTATTACCCACTGATAGAAGCTCCTCCTGTGTGGTCAAGCTAAATTTGGTTGAATTCCTGTGCGAGAAGAGGCCATATGAGGTACTACAGGTGTCCAATAATTTCACTTAACCTTAACAAGAAGGATTATGACAAAAAACAAAAACAAAAAAAACAATCAATTCAAAATCTGCTTTTGATAACAATGAATGAAATAAACTATAAAGGAGGGTGGAGATGAGCATCGTAATTTTTTAAATGTGACATAAAATGAAAAATGCTCAAAAGACTTTGTCCAGGTATGTCCCAACCGTTCAGTGGCGAAACAAAAGGTCTCCGTGTTCCTCCCATCAGCGTTGGGGGAGGGGGGGTTGGGTGACTTGGAAAACATGTTGGCACAGTGGCTGCTCTGTTTCTCACCCTCTCACTCCCCAAACACTGTCTCACTCAGGCACTGTGTGGAGAGTCAGCAAGATCAAAATCAGCTCAGGAAAGCAAAGGGTCTCTCCTAAACCAACAGCAGCTGGCAGGGCAGAGGAGTGTTTCCTAAACAGGAGTATAGGTTAAAAAATACACAGCTCAGCATATTTCACAGCATCCTCCACCTGGTGATACGCACCATGTTATGTAGCTTTTACTAACAGCGTCCTGATCTGGATTTTATTTTGCTCTGATATTGATCCAAACCATTCTAGGGATAGCATTTGCCAATAATGTGTCCTTGACATTTTATTAAAATCAGTTCTATGTTTATACTGTTCCATAAGATATAATGACAGACAGTTTTATTGTGAACATGGTGAACTGTAGCATGTTCAAGATGCTGCAGTATTGAGCAGCAAGAAAGGATTCGTCTGTTACAGTGCAATAAGTAATTGCAGTAATTGTAGTGAGTAGTGACACTTTAAATTAAGGATAAAAATAAATAAATAAATGGAATAAATTGACAAACCCAGATGCAGTTCTCTGAAAGAATTTGAAGTTTTTGTGCATATCATGCTTCATAAAAGTAACTCAAACACCAGAAATCAGCAGATTTTCCTCCAGTCTCATTCTGGGCAGCATACTCTGCAAAGGCCCTGTCCATGTTTGCATTGCAGATGCCTCAGTGAGTTTGTTGCTAATGTAGCTTGACGTCTGTGTGTGTGTGTGTGTGTCTGTGTTTGTTCTCATCTCAGGGTGGCCAAATGAACTGTTTAGCCTGAAGACCAAAGATCATAGGGCCCCGATTCAACGGCAAGGGAGAGAGTGAACGGACCGAGACCACTGCTGCCTCGCTTTGCATTATGAGTCGCAACTGAAGAATTTCTTTAGGGTTCCGTTTTGTGGTGAGTTTCATTTTTAAACTGAACTCTAATGTGTAAATAGGTTTGCTTTTGCTGTGGAATTCTTGCCATGGCTTTTAGTTCATTAGTCGACCAGATTACACATGGTTTACAAATGTGGTTTGGTGTTTAAATTCCTTTATTTTCCAGAATACATCAACAAATAAGGCTGAGTGTAATATAATTCCCAGGAATGGCTAAATAATGAGAGCGATCAAGCACTGAAGTTCTCAGAGTTTTTAATTAAGAGTTGAAAGCAAACGCAAACACTTGGTTTGTGCAATTTAAGGACATTTGATTGACGCACCGTCAAGACATGTGGTTTGACTTAAAGCTCTGTTACTCAAACATTTTTTTTAAAAAAGTATAAAAATTTGCATTCATTTCTTACTAAGGAATAAATTCAAGGCTCCTTTTTGAAAAAATAGACAAAGTCAAAATTTCAAATAGAAAAATCAATAGTTTCTCACCTTCCCCAAACCTGAAAATCCAGTATAGATGCTGCAAGTTTAAAACAGACAGCAACACTAAAAACTGATTTTATTTGCATTTTAGAGGCTTTGTATCTGATTAAATCAGTGAGGTTTTGTTGTTGCTGTTGTTCAACGGCATCGCAGCTTCTGTACACATCAACGTCAAGTAACAGCACAGAATGAACCAACGTGCAAAGTGCTACTGAGTGAAGAAATCAAGGAATAGTCCCACTTTCAAAATGATGATACACAATGATGGCGAACATAACAAACCTTGTGATTTTTTGAAAGGACAAAAGCTACTCCCTACAAAACACCAGACCAGGATTGCTGGACGTTAAATTTTGTGCTTCAAGAGAGAATGAACCTTCACTACTCCATGGCTTCTTTGTGAATCTTTTTCTTTAGGAATGAAGACTTCCTAAAGAGCGCTAAGAGTCACGAGAGCACGCAATGAATGGACACAAACACAATAGAGCTCGCCAGACTGAAAGGATACAGGAAGGATAGACCACTTGAATGTCAGGGACACAACCTCCAAACAATACGACATGCATCGTTTTCTTTTCTAATTCATCTTGGAGTCTTATCTGATACGTAGGAGATCTGTCTGACCACTTGGAAGGATGAACTTTACCTGATTTACTATGTTTTGAAAGTCATTGGATCTTTTGTACATTTTGTCCCACTACAGTCATAAATTGCACTGCATTTTGGGGGAATGTTAAGTGCTAGGCCAACACAAAGCAATGCACAATAGTGAGGCAGAAAGAAGATTAAATTATTTATTTTCTTTGTTGTTAAAAAAGGTCATGGAAACCACAATGGTTTCTTTCCATTTGATGAAATGCAGTGAAGTTTGTTCGTGAAACTGGAAAAGTTCAAGGTGCATGAATACTTTTGGAAGGCATTGAATAAGAGCCATGGTTCAGAAACAATTCCCCTAAATATATTACAGTGATACCACACGAAGCCACAGACTTGGAGGTCTCACACCACCCAGCCCAGAGAAGTCGTGGGTTTGCACTTAGGCATTGAACAGAATGCAGGTCTAGGGGAGGAGGGATTAGGAAATCACCTGAAGGAGTCCAGGTGATTTAAGTCAGATTATATTACAGATTCAGAATAAATATCTTGTGTTTTATGTTTGTTGTTCTTCAGGTTTGAAAAACTGAAGGCAAAAAAAAAAATGGACGTTAAGAAAAAAGAAATGGATCTCCTTAGCAACAGCATTGCAGCTTTTGCACACATCAAAGGTAAGTCACAGCACAGAACACAGGAGCAAAGTTCAGCATGTAAAACACTCTACTTGGGAAATCATGCTCTGTATGTGTCTCCTCTGCAGCCAACCCGGAGAGCTTTGGGCTTTACTTTGTCCTCGGAGTGTGTTTCGGCCTGGTGTTGACCCTCTGCCTCTTGGTGATCCGCATATCCTGTAAGCCGCGGACCAGGATCGCTCCCCCCACGCCTGAAAAGAACCCCTTAAAAGACGTCAGCGTGGAAGACGAGGAAAGCGATGATGACGAGGATGAGGAAGGGGATGAAGGAGAGGCCTCTGTTCCATTGCCCATCACAGAAATCCCTGTTGGGAATCATACCAGCCAGTCAGACGGCACTCTGAGTGTGAACGTTTTTACGTCAGCTGAGGAGCTGGAGCGCGCACAGAGGCTGGAGGAGAGAGAACGGATCATCCGGGAGATCTGGAGGAATGGCCAGCCTGACATCCTGGGGACGGGAACAGGGACTATTGGAAGAGTGCACTACTACTAATGAACAGAACGCTTCCAGGAAACCTGAGTTTGTAATGGAGTAAACATAAAAACCTTTGGGCCTGGTGTCCTTTCAACTTGAGAGCTTCTTTTTTTATCCAAAGTGACTTGTGGGACATGAAAATATCAGTGCCAAATTTGAGATATTTTGCTTTGACAAAGCTGAACTTTGAGATATTGCACTTCTTATGTAGCATTATGCATTACTGTCAACTGACTATACGTATTTGAACTAAAAGGTGTCTTACTGGCCTCTGTGGAAATCAAGTGGAATGAATGGAGGAACTGAAGGATTTGTGGAGGTGTCAAGCTGTAAATATACAAGAGGGAATATAGATGTCGAACATGTGAATGTTTTCTCTCAGTTCATGTATTCCTAAAGAGCCCATTGATATTAAATTCACACCAGATGTCAGGAACAACACAACATAAAATGAAATTCAAACTAATTAGTCCATAAATTCCTCTTTCACATACTGTGATCCTCTGTTTTTCAATGGATTTTCAATGGATTTTAATTGGGTTCAAGTGAAGTTCCACTTGCCCAAACATGATGTTTGGACAATCAAAGTGTTATGTTTTGGTCTCATGTGGCCAGATCCTTTTCTCCCAAGGTTTCATTGTGTTTTACAAAAGATCCACAGCAAATTTTAAACGAGCTTCAGCATTTTTTTTTTGTCTTTTTTATAATGGAGCCTAGCGCACTTAGTCTGCATGAAAGTCATGACTGTTGAGTGCATTATTTGTAGGTTTCATGTGAAATTTGTACTTGCTAATTGCTGGAGTTTCTGAAGTTCTCCGTTAGTGGTAATTTGCTCTTGTACAACTCTCCTGAATATTTCAGTGACACATCTGGCATTAACCTTCCAAGGACCACTTGGTAATGTATGACTTACACTAAAATTACTCCACTGTGGAACATTAAAAAGTTTATAAATATATCTGCAACCAATAGCATCAGTTTGTTGGGCAACAATTGGGTTGCAAAAGTCTTGAGAGAGCTCTTTGCCCTTATCCATCACGGCATCCTTGGTAATGAGAAACATTTTTTTTTAATCAACTACACCAGCAGGATATTAACTGGCACTGTTAGAAAGCACTGTTTTTTCTCAATGCTTGCTGATTTCACTGGTTTCCTGGCTCCCTGTGGCTCTGTGCAGCTTCTTTTCCTACTTTTCAAAGTTAATTTCCCATTTCATTCCATTTTATTACACATAACTTAATTTGTGGGCTTATTTGTTTGGCTTTGCTTTTGTATGTGAATTACTTGGGTGGCTAATGACATCTGGTGTCAATTCAATGGCATGCTAAAAGGACCCTTAGAAACACTTACTGAGAAAAATGTTAACATGATCAATACTTATTTTCCCACTGTATTTGGTGCTTAATGTTAAAACAGCAGGTTTGCATATATTAAGCAAAACAATGCAACAATAAAATATTTAAAGATTTTCTCTCCTAAGCTGTTGTTTTTGATATATTTAAAACATATTTAGTAATTGAGAGGCAATTTTAAATAACAAAATAAGTGAAAACATGTGACTTTGACCCACAAACCCAGCTGAATAAAACAGCAAGACACAAAAATTCAATCTGCCTTGTATCAAGGTTTCAGGCTGCTGGTGCAACTATGGGCCCCAACTGAGCACTGTTTTCATACCACAGCTTGCTTGAGTATTGTGCCGACCATTTCCATACCTATATGACCACAGCAACTTATCCTCTGATGATTACCTCCAGCAGGATGATGCACCATGTCACAAATCTCAACTGGTTTCATATGACAAGAAGTTCACATCGTAAACCAAGGGAGCACCTTTAAGACGTGGCAGAAGATTTGCACCAGCCTACAAATCTGCAGTAACTTAATGCTTTGATGCTAATTGTACAAATCTCTGATGATTGGTTATAACACCTTGCTGAATGCTGACGGGTTTCAACCTAGGACCGATGAGGTGTTGTACCCCAAAGTGGTTCATGTGTGTAGATAGTTGTAATGACTTTATTCCACCTTGAAGGATCAATTCAGATTTTTGAAGTTGGGTTCTGTTGAAGGATCACGACCAGTCAATATCTTACCCTGTAAAACTAGAGCCACGTCGAGACAAAAGCAAACCCTTCCAACGTCACATTCGCATAAGACTGCTGCTCATATAAAAGTCTATAACTAGTCATAAGAAGAAACATGGTAGTTCATGGGCAGCAATAATTCCTAATATAAAATAGTTCTTGAAAAATAAAACATGTAAAGCACAGACTTTCAGAGTAACTGATGAAAAGCTAAAACACTGTAAAAATCAGCAATCCCTTGAACTGATAAAATATTTTATCAGTTCCCATAAAACACAAGAGATCAAAGACATCTATACTGCCAATATAAAGTTCAAATTTAAAGGTCTATTTGTGAAACACAAGTTTAAAAGCATTCTTTCTTAGGTCGTGTGTTGCTTTTGTGAGATGCATGAATGTCACTTGAACAACACAAAGCAGAACGCCTTTCATTCTCCTGTCACTGTTTGTAATTGAGCCACAGCAGTTCTTCACCTTGGGGGGGTAGAAGCTGTTTAATTAAAACACCTTATGGAGTTAATGTGTGAGACTTTCTTAGATGATTGTAAGCTGTCAGAAGTGCTTGATAGAGGTTGGTCCAGATGTGCACCTAGATAAGATGTAGATAAGAATTACAAGTGATTAATGACTTCTGGGAGACAGTAGTTTTATGTTTAATTTGTATTATTTTGTCATTGTCTTTGAATCATATATAAAAACCTTGTTTCACAGTTTTGTTTTGTTTTATTGTTGTTTTTTTTTTTTTTTTTTACAGAGATCGAATGGGTCCTTTTGGTATATTATTATACATATGCCTGCTGCCAAGGCATGAAACAGCATGACGTCAGTGGCACAAGTATATTCTGGTTTTGTGTTAAACAGTCCAAAGTTGTTGTTTTTTTTTTTGTTTAAAAGAGAGAGAGAGATTTTTTTGGGCATAGTTGCTCTCCAACAATCAGATTAAAACAGTGCTGATCAGGTTGGTTTATGTTGAGTTTATGGGGGTTTCTTATAATGTTTGACTGCTCACTCTGCTGTCTGTTTAGCTCAGCATGCCTTTGTCTACTCTTCTGTTGCTGCCGCCAATAAACGATTTTAACTCTTATGCTAAAGTTTATGGAAAGCTTGATTACTGCTCCTGCCTAATATCACCCGTCAGTTTCTTTCAATGCATCCTACAAAATAAGTGTTGATAAGAAGATAGTGCTGATCACATGATTGACAAACAGATTTTTACATTTCTTGTGCTGGTGCTCCTTCTGAAGTTCAGCTCCTGACTACACATTCACAGCTGATCCCTGGCACAAGAGCCACTGAGTTCATGCTCTTATTAGATGCGATTGCTCAGTCTGACACACCCGATCCAGGCCAGCCACAAACAAAGATGATGCTCTCCAAATTTTCCTTTTGTTGTCTATAGCTTGTGAGCAGCCCACACATTGTTTCAACACAATGACTTGTGTCAAAGCTCTGTAATGTGGTTTTGGGAGGAGTGGGTTATTATCGTTCCCAAAGCTCTGATGTTCTGAGCTTGGCGGATCCAGGGAATTATGAGGTCAGATTTCCGAAGGCCAATATCACTGAAATGTGACGAATCTGTCCGACGTGAGCAGAAATGATTTAAACTGATGCAACAGCCGATAGACTTGCAGAACCCCAGATGATTTGCCCACACTGAACGGATGTTTGCACACAGTTAATCTTCAATGATTTGTTGACTTCCAGGAAATGGAATTATGAAGTGTTGGCTCAGCAGCAAAGCCTTACACAGAGACTCATTCACTAAATAATCAGTGTATGGTATTTGTCAATGTTCTTTCTCTCTGCCATATTGATAGAAGAAATGTGTTTTGTTCTTGCATGAAAACACTGCATGAGTTCTTGTTGTGAATAGGGCATAGACGAGAACCCGCCTCTAGTCATCCACAAATATAGACCATGCTGAAGGAGCTGCAGAGCTCAGGTTAGCCTTAGCTGGTCTTCTCTCTGTTGAGGCCTTTCATGTCAGTTAACTTGCATTACTGCAGTAGTTTTTATTTTTTTATGTGAACATACATCAAAATTATGTTCTGAATATAAAAGATATTTCATTTACAATTCCAGCTTGAATTGATTTGGGTTTTTTTTTCTAAATATCTGAAATATTTTACATTTCATCACTGTTTAAGCACCCCCTATAAAGCCCATTGCAGTTGTTTAAAATTCCACCAATGCACGCTGCTGAACTGTCATCCTTGGGGACTTTTAGTATTTCTCAGACAGAGCCAAATATGTGTAAGCTGTTTACTGTGATTTATTATTGTCCCTGTTGGCTCAACAGCATTCCTTATTGCTGGGAATGTAAAACCGCTTAGAAGATGGTGAAAATGTCAAATCCAGGGGGAATAGAGTTTTATAGAAATGTTACTTTTTCTACACATCAACCTTCACAAATATCAGCAAAAAAGGAGCCTTGCAATTATCTAATCTTTAATTGCAATTGTATAATCTCCTGAAAACTCAACATTTATTGTGAGTATTTAGTAGGGGGAAAGGATCCATGGATCACACGTGCTGAGGCACAATTGCATTTGACCAAGTACTGTAAGTGCCACAGGTTATAACACTCTTAACCATTACTAATGTTGAATAAAACTGAAGCTCTCAAGTTGATCATTGTCTAAAAATCTTTAGTTTGTTAATTCCATGAGATGTAAATATGACTCAAAGAAGATGGTTTTGGTTGATCTCAGTCAGAAATAGCTACAAGAAATCAGCCACCTATTATGTGTCCATATAATAAACACATATTGTATGTGTCTATTTGCAATACAAAATGTAAAAGAGCTGAAACATTGACAGACTGCACTGAATAAGGACCCAGGTTGATCTTGTCACCAACATAAGTGAAGAGGATGGGCATCATGGATTTACAAAAATCTCCTTTAGCAAACATTCGGTCTCATCCACATATTTCTTGAATTTGGAAAAAAATGTTCTCAAACAAATTAATGGGAGATGTGTTGCAAGAAAATAAAATTTTAAAACGTTTTTTTTTTTTTTGTGGCTTTCATCTTTCATAGAGGCAAACAAAAGCACAGTGGTTCGTCCAACTGATCCGCATTTATGCTAATTTTCTCCAGGTCTTGCGTGAGAGGAATATAGCAAATAATCAACTTTCAACATGGGCTTTAAGAACAGTCTGTTCCTGTGGGCATTTTGGAAGTGGTCTGCATCTGACAAGCTCCAGGTGTTGCCCATATGCACTTAACTTTAGGCAGAGGGTCGTACTTATTGGAGCACAATCGTTTCTACCATTTGGAGCCAAAACCATATCTTTAAAACTTGTGGTGAAGCTGTTTCGGTCCAACTCTGATGTTAAGGAAACATTTTTCCCCATACTGTGATGAGTGAAAAAAAATAAAAATACAAATCTTAATGTTTCTCCTAAAATTGGAGCCAAAGTTATGACTCTGATTTATTTTTTCAAATTATCTTTTCTAACTGGTCAACGTTGCAAACCTCCAAAGATCATTTGCCACAGCTTTAGTTTTCAGTCTGTGACAAGATTCAACTCAGCTACACATCCTCACATTACTATGATTTTTTTGAAAGCATGGTTACTGCTGCAAGATCGTTGCTGTCAATCCGACATGCACAGGTCCTTCTCAAAAAAATTTACATATTGTGATAAAGTTCATTATTTTCCATAATCTAATAATAAAAATTAAACTGCCATATATTTTAGATTTATTGCACACCAACTGAAATATTTCAGGTTTTAATACTGATGATTTTGGCATACAGCTCATGAAAACCCAAAATCCCTGTCTCAAAAAATTAGCATATCATGAAAAGGTTCTCTGAACGAGCAATTAACCTCATCATCTGAATCAACAAAGTAACTCTAAACACCTGCAAAAGATTCCTGAGGCTTTTAAAAACTCCCAGCCTGGTTCATTACTCAAAACCGCCATCATGGGTCAGACTGCTGACCTGACTGCTGTCCAGAAGGCCATCATTGACACCCTCAAGCAAGAGGGTAAGACACAGAAAGAAATTTCTGAACGAATAGGCTGTTCCCAGAGTGCTGTATCAAGGCACCTCTGTGGGAAGGAAAAAGTGTGGCAGAAAACGCTGCACAATGAGAAGAAGTGACCGGACCCTGAGGAAGATTGTGGAGAAGGGCCGATTCCAGACCTTGGGGGAAGCAGTGGACTGAGTCTGGAGTAGAAACATCCAGAGCCACTGTGCACAGGCGTGTGTAGGAAAGGGGCTACAGGTCCCTCATTCCCCAGGTCAAGCCACTTTTGAACCAGAAACAGCGGCAGAAGCGCCTGACCTGGGCTACAGAGAAGCAGCACTGGACTGTTGCTCAGTGGTACTTTTTTCGGATGAAAGCAAGTTTTGCATGTCATTCAGAAATCAAGGTGCCAGAGTCTGGAGGAAGACTGGGGAGCAGGAAATGCCAGAAGTCCAGTGTCAAGTACCCACAGTCGGTGATGGTCTGCGGAGCCATGTCAGCTGCTGGTGTTGGTCCACTGTGTTTTATCAAGGGCAAGGTCCTTGATAAAACACAGGGGATTTTGGAGCACTTCATGCTTCCATCTGCTGAAAAGCTCTATGAGATGAAGATTTAATTTTTCAGCACAACCTGGCACCTGCTCACAGTGCCAAAACCACTGGTATTACTGACCATGGTATTACTGTGCTCAAATGGCCTGCCAACTCTCCTGACCTGAACCTCATAGAGAATCTGTGGTATATTGTGAAGAGAAATTTGAGAGATGCAAGACCCAAAACTCTGGATGAGCTTAAGGCCGCTATCGAAGCATCCTGGGCCTCCATAACACCTCAGCAGTGCCACAGGCTGATTGCCTCCATGCTACGCCGCATTGAAGCAGTCATTTCTGCAAAAGGATTCCCGACCAAGTATTGAGTGCATAACTGAACATAATTATTTGAAGGTTGACTTTTTTGGTATTAAAGCACTTTTCTTTTATTGGTCGGCTGAAATATGCAAATTTTTTGAGATAGGAACTTTGGGTTTTCATGAGCTGTATGCCAAAATCATCAGTATTAAAATGATAAAACACCTGTAATATTTCAGTTGGTGTGCAATGAATCTAAAATATATGACAGTTTAATTTTTATCATTACATTATGGAAATTAATGAACTTTATCACAATATGCTAATTTTTTGAGAAGGATCTGTACTCTAAAGGTCAAACATTCAGTTTATTGGGATGACTGACTTAGACTACCCTCTAGTGGATTTATGCAGCATTGCATAGTTGCTGTCTGTTATTTCATGTAAGAAGCCATTAACTGGAAACACAACACGCGTTTGACAGCCGTCACACATTTTGAAAAGACGAAATGATTACACTTACAGACTAGTTTTTGTTTAATGACTGAATGATCGGGGTTCACACGCACTAAACTGCCCCTGCAGTATGTTTAGACCAACAACTTGAGCCGAATCAAACTCTCGTGGAAACTCTCGCGAGGACGGCGGTTCAAACGGACAAATGTACCAGTATTTGTCCTCAGACAAGAACAGGTTATACAAGGTAAAATGGAAGAGATGCAATTTAAAAATAATTGCCTTCGACGGACAAGTGAAGGTTAGAATATTTTTTAAGTATTTACTGAAAATAAATTTGGTTTCTGTCTGAAAAAAACAATATCATGTTTGGACTGGACTCACAGACATTAAGGATTTATCAAATAATCTACATAGAAATTACCTTTAGCATGTGAATTATTTGGTTTATTTTTTACTATGTTTTTTTGTCTCAAATATCCGATCTGTTTATAATATCATAGTATGATTGTCATTAGGTGATTGTTTACTATGCCCACTCTACTGTTGTGTATTTGTGTTGTGGCACTAGCTTATTTTCAAATTACTTGTGTAAACAGTCAAATGTAAATATTAAAATGCAAACATGGACAAAGAAAATTATAAACCACATTGTTTTGGTTTTGTTTTAAATGCTTTATGATGCTTATCTAAGGTCCGTCTTTAGCTACTGTATATCTGTTGCATTCATCCAACATCTGCCCTGTTAGTGTTGAATTCTAAAAAAATAAGGATTTCACCCAATTCTCACCTGACTGTCTTACTTAGCATTTGTACACTTAAACAGTGTAGATGAAGTTTATGTTTTATTTTATTTTATTTTTTTGCTGCTTCAATTAAAGTGTATCATGAAGACAATATGATCAAATTTAGTCTGATAGTATTTTTAAATTCCTCAAAACCTGATGCATCTCCTCTTTTAAAGTGTCACATATCTTTAAAATAAAGTACAGCCATGTGAGTTGACTTTTGTTGTCAAGTAGCCAAATAATTTAGCATTTTAGTGTTAGTAACTGTTCGCCCACATTTTCTGAGAAAACAGTAAACATGCTTGACAAGTTTGAAATTATCCAAGTCTTGACAGAGCTAAGCACTGAAAGGCACAGAAAAATACCTTTAAAAAAATAAAACACATTATTGAAACAAGCCAACAAATACAGAACTTCCCTGTCTCTGCAATTCTTTCAAATTTTAGAATTTTTAATTTATTTCTTTTATGTTGCATGTTATAATTATTACAAAGATGAATGTGGGATGGTTCTGTCACTCTACTAACACGTAGAGTCACTTATTCCATGGAGAGCTGTAGCTGTGATACATTTTAAACTGATTTTGAGATGCTCTCTTGTTTTACTAGCAGCAAGAGAGAACGCAAAGACAGAAATAATGATGACTTTGGTTTGGACAGGTTATGGCTTGAAAGCCAAGTTCTCAAGCCAAGATGATCACTTCAAACACCGTAAGTTTGTAACATTCACAGAGCTAAAACACTTGAGGCTTAGCAGAGATGTTTGAATGGATGGATCATAACAGAAGCACTGACTTTACTTAAAATCTGTTCATCCAGTAGGGCACTGGTTGCTTTTATTTGTGCATTAAAAAAAATATTTTAAAACCCTTAAATATTCCTTTCAGTGAAGGATTTAGAACCCTATTTCTTCTCAGATGGTTATAAGCAAAAGTTATTCAGCTGTTAGTGTTTAAGAGAATTTAAAACAAAATGACTGAAAATGAGGAAATTCATCCAATTCTATTTACTTAACGTCCTCCCTTCACAGTGCTCCATCCATGTATCTGGTAAATAGAAAAAAAGTATGATCTTTTGACAGCAGTATTTGCTTTATTAACATTCACAATATTTCATTTTTATGTACAGCTGCATATATTACAAATTTCACAGAGGTATTAAAAGTAGCCTACAGTAAAAAAAAAAAAAAAAACAAAAAAAAACATAGCAGATGCAACAGTCAAAACATCTAAAAACATTTCTTCCAAGTATAACCCTTAAAGGACCATCAGTTATGATTTACAGCATTCAGGTGTGTAAATTATCAGCATGTTGTTTCAAAGTCTCTTCGTGAATACTGTCTTTTCGATCCAGATCAAGTGAGCTTATCCATGAACCTCCCCTCCCCCAACAACAGCTTCCAGTCTAGACAGCACATGTATATTTCAGTTTAAATGTGTTCACACAATTTCCTTTACTTGGTCTCAGTAGAAAAAAAAAAAAAAACACTTTGTTGTAGTCCAAAAGAAGTTCCCAGCGTCTAACAAAGTTCTCAATCAGCATCTGAATTTAATGCTTTGTCTTCAAACTGCTCACTTCCTCCTGTATAAAGAAAGTTAGTTAGTTAGTTAGTTAGAACATTACAGTTACCTCGAACCACAACTTCTGTATTTTCTTTTCTTGTGGTAACCAGCGAGAAACAGACTGGAGCAAAATATGCCAACTATGCCTTACTGACCTGCAAAGCCAGACGCTTATTTCTCTCCTCCTTCAGTTCTTCTTTCACTTCCTGCATGTCTCGTCTTGTTGAAAATGACAGAAACAAAGATTATTGATGTGGAAAGGTCTAGATGGGGTGACTACACAACAGTGACGGATCTCGCTTTGCTGAAGATGTTTTAGCGTATGAAGAAAGAGCAGATTGTCGATTATCTTTGAACACTTTTTTTTTTAAACAAGATTTAATGTATGGGGCATGAAAACGACTCACTCTTGTCGGGTTTGCAGCAGCTCTAGTGCCATCCTCAGCTCTTTGATCTCTGCTTGCAGGCTTGCCACAGTTGGTTCTTCGTCTTTATGGTTTGCAGTTTTATTGCCTGCAACCACTTTCGGAAAAGCTGGTCGAACTGGAAGCAGAATCTTAACTGGAAGCTCAGGCTTTGCAGGAACCACTGGGGGTTGTTCTGATACCTTTAAAGATACAAGGGGATTCTTATCACAGTGAACTGCACTTTATGTTACTTAAATACTGAGGTAACGTCAAAAGCCCACTGACGATGCATTTCGAAATATAGAGAATGAGGAAGAGAGAGCATTTAACAGTCAGGTTGGGTCTGAGCATTTCAGAATTTGCCACCATCCAAGACCAAGAGAAAATTTACACTGAACATCATTTGAAAACATCTACTATACTGATGACGATTTCCAACCCTATGTCACCACAGTGTCGACATCTTTCATGATGGCAACAACCAGCGGGATAATGCACCATGTCACAAATTTTAAATAGTCTCTGACTAGTTCTCTGTACTCTGTACTCCAAAGTCACCAGATCTCATTACAGTAGCATTTCGTACATGGTGGAAGGAGAGATCGCTGTTCAAGATTTGCTCGAAACTTACACATAGATTCTGATGCTCTGTTGGTTTGAGAGGTTGCTAAATGTGTCACTGACCAAGTAGTAAGTGGATGACCGATACGGTCAGAACCTGCTCGCGATTCAACTCCCAGGATGCTTGACTATTAGTAAAGCATTTTATTATCTATATACACTATGACTAATACTTTGGCAACCTTTGAAACAATGAATTGAAGATAATCCCACCTTCCCAAGCAAAACATAGCTGTTTTTTGTTTTTTTTAAGTCTAGTGTTAAAATTAAAGTGTGTGCAAACTGTAGTGAGTCTGAGTGTATAAATACATAGAACATGAAGATGCAAAATGTACAGATGCTTGAAGAGTGCAGGAAGAAAAGTCTCAAACTGGTTGGATTTAATGTTCAAATATTCAGAATCCACCAGACGTGTCAGTAAATGTTACAAACCTTTTGCAAGACAGGCAGTTTGTCAGTTTGGGGCATTTTTGGTGATGGTTCTGCATCCGTCTGGTCTGTCGCATTCTGCAAGAGAGAATTAATGCAAAAATTCACTCTCATGCTTTGCGATCTTAACGAGGCGTGTCGATTGAGCAACCATCTTGAAACTCAGATGATACTTCAGAGAATTGCTTTGTTCATTTCCCAGAATTAATTTTCAGTCCACAAAGCTCGTGCTTGAACTTGTCGCTCTAAGCTATCAGAATGTTGGCAGCTCATGAGAAGTCGAAGAAAAGACAGCTATTTCTTTTCTAATCATACCTTGCCTCAATTTTTATTTTATCAATATTAAATGTTCATATGAGAACCCAAAAGTTAAGCTAGACAATTTGTCCAGTAGAGGAAAACGGTCCCTCAAAAAACAACAACAAAAACCCATTTATATCCACGTATAACTACTGACTTTGTATAAAATCAGTATACAGAATGGCTAGTAGTCATGCACTCTCCAAATCTGGTCTTTATGAAGGACTGAAAAGAAGAAAACTAGAAGAAATCTCTTTTGCATTTTGCCACCAGCCATGTTGAGGACACTGCAAACATGTGGAAAAAGCTGCTCAGGTCAAATGAGACCTAAATTAAACTAAGTGGTCTACATGCAAAACCCAGTGTGTGGAGAACTAACTCTGCACGGGGGAACAATGGAGGTGGCATTTTATGCTGTTGGAGATGCTTTGCCAGCTTAAGGACAGAGAAGCTAGCCAATGTCGACGAGCTAACACATGACCATGTTGAAAGGCAAAATGAATGGTTCAGGTCAAAGCATTAATGTACTGGGATATCTGAAAGTGCAGACTTAAAATAAATTTAGAATCCAGAATATTTATTTTGAACAGATTCTGTCCATTATTACTAAAAAAAAAAAAGGGGGGGGGGGGTGGGGGAAGGATGGAATGGAATGGGCATCAATGTCAGTCTCTAGCTATAATTCCAGTGCAAGGTGTCTCTATGAAATGCACTGAGTGGAATACCTGTAATTCAAGACTTCTACCTGAAAACTATTAATTTAAAATCCATTTATTCAAATATATTCAAATGGCTTATTGTCCCAACGAATATTCTGATTTGGAAGCAGTTGGCTTCCCATTAGTGCCACAGGATGAGATTTAAAAAAAAAAAAAAACCCTCATAAATGGTAACATATTGTTCATCATCACTGATGCGCCAAGAAAGGTGATAATATTCATGGAATATTTTTGCATCTGTACAGACTGCGGTTAACACAACCCATGTGGAACTTTGCGTAAGCCCACATTGCGAAACCTTTGCATAACAGCAGACAAAGGGCTGTTGAAACAAAAATTTGTCTAATACGGAACTCACTTGTGATGTAGCACTCAAGTTTGTTGGTGGCCTCCTTTGTGGAGGCTTGGCTCTATTAGCGGTGGGATGAGTCAGCTTTTCAGTTTGCACATCCAAGCCATCAAACTGGTCGACCGCCTCATCCTCTGGCTGCTTTTGCGAGATGGGAACTGCATCCCCGTTGGTGCTACTGAATATAGTAGATAAAGATTTAAATAGTCAGGTTTTGTTTGCATATTTAAAGATTTAAATGTAAACTCTGAAATAATAAAGAGGACAAAAAAATGTTCAAAACATCATCATGTTTTCAAAGGAAAACCAAACTAACTTGAAAGACATTGTTTTTTTTTTTCAATCTGCAGGTGCAGACCATGCCAGCTGAGGTTCAAAGTGCAAACTTATTTATTCTTGCACATCTTGCTCATTCATGCATATGGTTCAGATTCACTGTATGCGTGTGGTTAAGTTTATCCGCACGCATGAAATAATTGCTACTCAACGTATCTGATCTTTAAGCTCACAGACTCATCTGATCAGATATTTAAAAAAAAAATTCCTCCAGAATGTACAGACATTAAATGATAGGCAGAAAATACTACAGGATTCTAGAAAGAACTAAAATGATGCATTTTTGTGATGGCTTCCTCATAACGTCTTCAAGGCAGAACCAGTTTTCTTTTGAGTTCAGCGTGTGTGCCTGTTGTGTTTTGTTCAGGAAACAGGAAATGAGCCGTTCTCATCTGTTTAAGTCTGATTTGACTCAGCTGAGTTTCCACTGAGCCACTAAATGGCAAGCATCCTGGCATTCTTCTGTAAGGACTCCAAGGCAACTGGTGGTGGCCACCAAAAACCTGCAATGGGATCTAAAAGCAGGGATTCTGGTGCCAGACCAAAGAGCAGAATGGGTTCCTGACATTTCCTAAAACACCAATTGTGCAGCAGGGTGGCTGGAAACAACTAGCTGTTTTTTTTTTTTTGCAGAAAGTCTCTAGCAACTTAGCACAGAAATTAGCAATGGAAGAGAACGACTTCTGTGTGACTTACACTGGTAAAAGCTTGTGAGGTTTTTCTTTGATGGGCGGTGGAGAGGGTTTGATTGTTGGCAGCTTTATTTTGGTTGGAGGATTGCTTCTCAAGTCTTTCTGCTCTGGTTTATCATCTGTAAAACAAACACATTGTAATTGATCTATCATCAAAAATCATGTGGTCTAATCCTATATTAGCTGAATTTTCAGTCGCATATACCTTTTGCATGTGTTTGATCATTTGTTTCCATTGTAGTTGCTTCTTTTTTTGCTGGAAGAATAAAAAACAAACATTAATTTACCTGGAAGGACTCAAATATCAACTCTGCAGATCTGAGCTGAGATTCAACATTGGGCAGAATTTAATTTTGATTTTCCTGCAATACACTTTCTTTGAAAACGTTTCCCTAATTAAAATCATCTTGTTGCCAAGTTACTTCAACAGTATTTCTCTGCCAGCAGCCAACTTCCCAGGTGTGTTTCTGCTGTGCATGCACTAGCAGATCTGGAGGATGGCATTGCAACGGAGCCAACATTTTCAGCAAAGAGGTCACAGAATCCTGCATGGTGTTTTCCCCATTCTTCCTGTGTGTTAACTGCTTTAATATTGTGAGTGTTTGAGCTGCTAAAAGTCAGCATGAGAGTTGTCACTTCTGTAGCACAGGGAACACAGGGCAAGTACCTTGCAATCCAGGCTTAAACCCCCTTTCACACACATACACACACACACCATCGAAGCTATGCACGCTTAACGGTGTATCTGAAAAATTTCTGAAAATGTATCATTGATACCCAGATTTTTACCCTTTGGTGAATAAGATGATCAAACAAGGCACACCATGTCACATCAGTATGTCTTCACACACTGCAAGCTTAACTGAGTGAAAACAACCTCGATAGTAAGATCATCAGGTTGTGCACTGCCTCCCTCTTGAAGATTCTCTACTTTTCTGGTTTTCTTTTGTTTTGGTAACTACTTTTGTAGTGCTCTCAGGTGTTATAATATAGGGAAAACTTATTTTCACGAGTACAACCAATATACCGTAACTGAGAAGATTTTCTGAATGATTGACTCCATTTATTTATTTATTTTTTGACATGCTAAACATTTAGAAGAAAATCCCCATCGATACCCCGAGAAAAATCTATGCCACTCACAAGAATAACAAAATGGATTTAATTTTTTTTGTAAGTAAAAGTTTGTATTTAGTGTTAAAATTGCCGTATAGTGTGGTTTTTAAGCTCGTCTCAATTTCAGGTCTGTGGCTGGATATGAAAATTGTTGTTCATCGACTCGCTGCCGTATTTGACAGAGCTCGAGTTATTTTGTAAGAAAGGTAAAGAAATAAGATATGTTGCAATGGTAGATATTTAATATGCAAAAAGACTTGCAGCACGCTTTTCAAAAAATAAATTGTTAAATAAAAAAGGACAACTATGCATTCTCTGTTTTACACTTCACAGTTATGCACTCACTATTTTGTTTCAAATACTCAACTACACCCCTTACTAGAACTGCCCTCTGGGTAGTGAGCCACATTACCCGCCACTTACACAAAGTATCGAAAATTATCAGTCTAAAAGAGAAGAATAAGTTTCAAGAGAAAATATGTCACAACTACTGTAATAATTGAACTATCAAACTGTTAAGTGTGCAAGAACTGGAGGTGATATGAGAGAACCTAAACACAGGCCTGGATCTATAATGTTCACCTCAGAAGCACAAAAACTGCTGAGCATGACCAAATTATGCTTCATTACAGTTGGAACAGTCGAAATAAAAAGCGGACAACTGCACGGTTTTAAGACAATAGCCCTACCTTGGCTGCTCAGAGCATTGTGCCACATTTCCCTCTCAAGCAAGTCATCCACAGAGCAGTAGTGGCTCAAACGCTGGTTCTATCTGGCTGTAAAAATCTCTGTGACAGAGCTCTCGTCTCCCCCTCCGCCCCCTTGCTTCCTCCAAGACTCCTGAACTGTGTCACATGATCAGTTTAACCATCCCCCAGTCTTACTACGGTCTGAGACATCCTGTGAAATTGTGATACCGCCTTGCATGATATGAAATTATGATGACGTATTAAGAGGTTAGTTGGTAAAACAACTCAGTAACATGCCTCCTAGCAAATGTTTTAAAGATGTCTCCTTTAAATGTGCTACCATAGGAGAGAGTTTTGTAAACAAACACATTGATCATTTTTGATTATGTGCCACATGTGCTTCAGACCACAGTCTTACATTATAACACATCCTGCTTTGAGGTACCTTGCGATCCAGTCTGTAGATGAGCTTATTTAAATGTGTCTAACTGTTACTCTGTTGAACCAGGTTATACAGGTTAATACCAGTATAACCTGTTTAAATAAATCAAGTTTGAAAATTATTTTTTTTTTTCCACCACAGACTACAATACATTTAATTTGAACTTTGTAAGCTAGACAATTATGTTGTTCATATTTGTGAAAAGGTAAAAAATGCACATTTTTTCAAAAATCTGAGTGTGGTTTGCATACATCTTATTATCAAATCTATGCACAACAAAGTTTTGCTGCAATTTCAGTGCCAAGTCTTTTTGGGTACTTCTCTTCAAATTTTGCACATCAAGAGGCAGATTTTTTTTCCCTCTCATTCATGTTTGCAGAGTAGTTCTAGTTTAGTCAGATTGAATTGAGAACATCTGTGAGCAAGAAATCCCAACCATTTCCACATGATCATTTAGACCATTTGAACACCTGAATATGACTTGATCCAAACTATGTTAATGTAGCTTTGGCTGTATATTCAACAACCCTGGTTGTTGTTCTGCTGGAAGGTGAACACCAGCCTTATGTCTTCTGAAGATATAATTTAGTTAATCTTCCCATCAACACTCTGAGCAACTCCCCTGTCCCTGCAAAAGAAAGTCATCCCCACACTGTGATCCTATAAGATCATGTTTCTTCATGGAGATGGTATGTTAACGTTTCTCCTCCATGTGTAGCATTTTGCATGTAGGTCTGAAAGTTATTTTGCCGTCATCTGATCTGGGTATGCTGTTCCACATTTGGCCTCCCTACGTGGATTATGGTAAATTGGAACTGGAATCTTTTCTAGCTTTCTTCCAACAATAACTTTCTCCTTGTAAATTGTCCACAAACATAAGATAAGTGGTGCGCATGTCTAATATCTCTGCAGCTCCTCTAAAGTTTTTCTTGTTTTTATTTTTGTGACTGGTTCTCTGATTAATGCCTACCTTAATCAACCTACCTGTTTAGACAGAAAACCACAGATTGGCAGGTCTGTAGTCTGATACACTTCAGTCCAACTACTGATGGATTAAACTGAGTTGAACAGTGTATTCCTCAGTCATTATGATGCTTTTCCTTCTCTTACAAAACTGAGTCCATCACAAAACAGCTGTATATGAGATTAAATTGCGTACAGTTTGACTCCTGCATACTTCTGAAGTGCGTTTTGCTTGACCTCATTTAGGGGCATGTAAAGGCTGAATGAATACGTGTTATACAAATATTCCTCGTGTCATTTTCCTCCAACTTCAGCAATGTGCTATTTTGTGTTGATTATCAGATCAAATAAAATAAAATAAAATGCATTGAGGTTTTTGTTTGAAATTCTAGAAAGTATTCTTAGAAAGCTTAAAGGTCATGAATACTTAATCAAAAAATAAAATAGTGTTTTTGACACCCGATGAATTAATTGTTGGAAGAAAAGTTTATAGATGATTCCAAACAGGAAAGCTCCAAAGCAGCACAGAGAACAACATCTTACAACTTGCACCACTACGTCTCATCTGCACTTTTATAAAACATCATCTCCTAGGAGAATAAAGGAATGCAATAACTACGTTAGTCAGGACTTGTTCTGCAGTCCTGACAAACTGTGAATCTTGCTTCCAAGTTTAACATCTGCTCAGAAAGCAGTTCAACCAGGTCCAAAAGAATAAGCCCACAGTCAGACCCAAATATTCAGAAATATTAACGCCAACTCTCCAAAAAAGTGTCAAACATCATCTGCCGTTATGCAGCTGGGTTCCGTCAGAACAGAAAACATGCTGTTCTCTTACCTGGGAGTTTTATAGTGTTTCCCCGAACAGGTGGTTGGTTTGTGATTCCAGACTAGAAGAGAAGAAACAGAAACTTAAAATGGGTTTCGTTCTGGGTCTTTTGGTTCGTTAGAAGCAGCTGCACAGTTTTTCCGCAGTGGGAAATTTCCAGTGAGTAAGTGTAAAGAGGAGCTTGAGTCATAACGGGCTGCAGACCTCCTAAAGCGACACTATGGATCAAAATAAAGGGATTAAGCACCAATTCCAAACAATAAAACTTATTATTAAACATGTTCATGGTTTCGTGCTGATACAACAGGATGTTTTAAGCCCGTCTGGCTAGACAATGTAGAAAAAAAAAATAAAATCCACACCAGCTGTGATCTGTTTGCTGTGGTTGTGTGTTTACTCACTTGCAGAATGTCTTTTGGTGGTAAAATCATGACAAAGTTGTCAGGAAAGAAGCCGTGGCGGCCGTTCAACTCCCCCTCCCACCAGCCTTCATCTTCCGTTTCCTTTAGAACAAGATTAAAGCGACACATTAGAGCCCCAGTGTCCTTTGGGAGGTTAAATTGCTGAACACAAGAGTCTCAAAAGGTCAAACAAAATACAAATTCCTTATTATTTTATGAGACGGGGGGGAAAAAAATCTACTTTGCTAACTGCTTCATGTCAAAAAGTGTGTTCTGACAAATCAGTTCCTGTAGTCTATGTAAGGGCCCTGTTTTTTTTTTTTTTTTTAAACAACATTACATACTATGATATTTCTTGGTATGTAAGATGTCAGATTGGCTCTTGCTCTGGCTGACTCAATTGAGTTTCCTGAACAAATTAAAGTTGCTCTGCACCATTACCCATTTGGAAACAACAGTGAAATTTTAGGACTGCACTATAATTTCACTGTTGCCAACTGCTTTATGATTAGCCAAGCAAAAGACAATTGTCTGATTGCTTTAGAGAATCATAAATAAAAATTTTTTTAAAAAACTACTATAAGCTCCTTATTAAGTCCAGGAAGTTAAAGTGTTCATTTTCGTAAATTAATTACATAGATTTCAATGCATTAAAAATTTTAATATACTTTTACGGAATTTATTTGTTTAATTTTTTTTTTTTTTTAACATACATAAGTCCCAGGCTGAAATCTGTTTATTGTGTTTCAAAGATGCCTTTAAATCTGATTCCCAAGCTCCATCCATAAACAATGGCCATGAACAACAAAGCTGCCTTCCTTGGCACACTGGGGATTAATTTTTGCTTCAAAAAAATGACAGGACACTGGAAAAGACTATTGTTGTGGGCAAGTTGTCCAAAAAGGTGTTAGTGTATCACAGAATATATTCAAGCCTAAAATACTATCTCAATGCTGGACATGTTGCAGCAAGCAGCGCTGATGTCAGTATCCACAATTTCTAAATAATATATTAAAAATAAATATCTGCTTTAGAGCTCAAATGGAAATTTACTCCAAAATACTATTAAATAAAGACCTATTAGCTCGATAAAAAAATTTTAATCAAGTCTCACCGCTACATCTTATTGAGGAGATTTTAAATAACTGCACTGTCTCCTCTTCTCTCAACGATTTCACATTATACTCCGGCAAACATAGCGATACATCAGTACCACCTTTATAAGACAAGTCCCACAAATGTGGGCAAACACTTTCCTCTGTTTAGGAAATAACATTTCTTGTTGCTTCTCATCGTTAGACCCATGTCATAGACGGACGACCACTAAACAGTGGAGTGAACAAACTTTGAGAGTCTTATGTGTTTTGTCACCAAGGAAATGCTGAATAGTTTGGTGAGAAACAGAAAATAAAAATAAAACAAAAAAAAATAAAAGTATCTGGAAGTATCTTGTGTCTTCCACATAAAGACGACATTCACTCTTTATGGAACAAGCCTGTAATAAAAAAAGAAGAAAAAAAAACACTTCCCAACATGTGTATGCTTTTCCATATTTGGTCACATAGCAATCACAGACGTAAATATATTTTCCTCTATTTTATGTGAAAGAAAATACAAAGTAGCACCCTTCTCTGTAAAGTGTGTGTGCATGTGTACTTATTAAATAATTTATTACAAAGAATTATATTGAAACCTACAAAGATGTGTTTATTTTATCTTTATCTCATCACAACTTCAACTCCGATGTTTTCTTTTTTTATATGAAGGTTCCTGTAAATTTTTGTTAAACTTTTGATGAATTGCCAAAAATATGAAAGTACTTCAGCTATGAAAGGTTACAACCTAAAATGATTTCAGTAAGTAAAAAAGTCTTAATAACTGTTTTTCTTTATTTATTACAGTATTAAACTTGGTATTGTTTTGGTTTCTCTTATTTGATCTCTGTACGAATAATTTTTTTGTCTCATCACAAGCTTGTCCCCCCCGCCTAGGTGTGAAGGTGCCATTTTTATTTCCTTGAGAGAGAAAAAAACTGGTTTTTCCTGTTCAACGTGACAAGTGATGATAAACACAGAAGCTACCACAAAGAGAAACAACATTACAAGGAAGGGAGGACTGCAGGTACACCATGTGAGACATTCTGTGAGGAAAAGGACACGACGCTCAAACCTTGTTCAGAATGGCTACAATGTTCCCCTTCTTCAGTTCCAACTCATCTGGTGCTGTGGCCTTATAGTCAAACATAACCTGGCAATACTCCACACCTTGGAGAGAAACACGAGAGATAACATGATCTAGAAAGCTGAGAATTATTTTAATTATGTGACAGGAAATGAAGGTTTCAACACTGATGACTGATTCCATCCGCTCCCGGAATCACGACAATAACAGCTCAGACTGTAAATGTTGGTGACTAACTGCAAATGAAGGTCATAAACCTTCAGCCTCTCTGATACTTCACTCTGTTGTCTGTTCTGACAAATCAAGCCATGACTCCACCTAGATCACACACGAGTGAAATCATTGTCAAAGTTTGTGTCTGTCTAAAAATAACCTGTTGAGCTGCTTTCAACTGGTGTTTAAAATAGAAAGTGTGTTAGCCGTGTTTATGGACAAACAAAAGCCTTCAGGCAGCTGGGAAGATTTAAGGAGGGTAGGAACTCACGGTTCTTTGCCTTGTTTCTCACACTGGCTCGCTGGGATATCTTTATAGGAAAAGAAAGAATATAATAATTAACAGAATGACAGTTCACAAAAGTTCGAGTGATCTTATTTGTGGTAGACATACATCTTTGTTAAACACAGCCTCTGACAGTTTAGGCCTGGCCTTGGCCTCGTTTTGCTTCGCATCTGTTGGAAAAATATCAAAATTAGATTTGGAGAGTACGTTAAAAGAAAAAGCATAGCAAATTGTTTGGCTACCAACCTTTGGGGGAAACAAAAATTTCTTTGACAAAATTTGATGGAAATGCTCCCAATTTGCCATTTTTCAGGCCCATCCACCATCCATCTTCAATCTGCCGTTTAAAAAGAGGAAGAAAGGGAACAGGTAAATGTTTTTGATTAATCTTACATGCCCACATTGACGATAAATATCTTGTGTGCGTTCCAGAGATTAAAATCTGTCCAAGCAGGTTTGTCTGATGATTCCCAGAATTGACGTGTACAGATTATGTTTGTAAATGTAAAAAAAAAAAAAAAAAAAAAAAGCTTTTGACTTAAGAATAAAGTATGAACTTTCAAAGCTGTTACAATACAAATACATAATTTCCTATGTTATAATCAGTATAGAATTGCAAATAAATTTAATAGGCATACATTAATCTATTTTAATACACTGAGTCTATGACTTTTCAATCTTAATTATTGTCACTTTATTGTTAAAGGATTTACTTATTTACATGCAGCACTTTTGGACTTCCATAGAAAAAATAATTGCCTTCTGAATACCAGTGACATTTGACACAATATTTAAAGGTTTCATTTGTATGAAATGCTTAGGATTTTGCTTTAGGAACTCACTTGACAATTGTTCTTTTTCTGGGCAGCTAAACAGTAGTTAAAAGTTTTGGGGCAATGTTTTATCCACTTAAAAATATCTTTCAGCTACAGCAGGCTGGGCTTTCAGCCTAAATGCATCATGATAGTTGAAATAAAACATCGTTATACCTCTCTGATGATCTCCAAGGTTTCACCGACTGCCAGCTCCAACTCGTCTTCATTTTGGGGAGTGTATGCAAAGGCGACCTCACATTTCCTGGTCTGAACCACATTCTTTGCTGAAAAAGATAAGGTAAATAAACAAGAAGCCATATCAGTAATCACAGATTAATTTTAAAAAAAAATAATCCTTCAAAGTCGCTGCTTGTTTTCATCTTCCCCAACCTTCTCTATACAGTATACTACAATTGGCCTTTGTGTGAGCGGATGTGGCTGCATATATTTACAGACGGCTTACTGCCCTCTCAGTATGACTCTCTTCACCGCAGCGACCACAGTGTTTAACACGTTTTTTTTTTTAGATTACAAAAAACAAAGTTAAACAACTCCACTGCTTTTTCTTCTTGGTTTATTTTAAGTTGACTGGTGTGCAAACTTAGAAAACTGGCATATTTTGGGAAATCAATAAAATCGTTCAAAACTGTCCGAAAGGGAGAATTTGGATACCAAGTTAGGTTTTGTCAAATTATCACTGATATTTCCACTAGGTATCACAGAGGGCTTATAGTAAATCCTTGTTTTAGTTGATTTTAGTATTTAAAACAATCTGAAAATCTTCATGCAAGTGAAATACAAGCTGTGCTAGTTAATATCAAATATCTACACTGGACCATTGTCGAGTTTGTAGTTTCCTCTGCTGAACGTCTGTGTCACCATTAGTGCCTGAAGTGGTCGGGTTTGTCTGCCTGGTCAGCTAATTGTCAGTAGGCTACTCCTAGGTAGTTTCCAAACAAAGAGATTTGTAACAGCACATGAATGCTCCGTCCTCAATGCCTTTGCATTTGACTGACTAGTCTCAGTAAATGAGGTGGATAAATACAGTCAGAATACTTAACTACTGATCAGTTTGATTAAACCCCCCGGGGGGGAAATAAAAAAAAAAAAAAAAAAAAAAAACTAGGTCACCTGGAGCTCTGCTATCAACTTGAATCAACAGTACAAATAACTTCACTTAATTGATTCACTATGAAATTAAAAATGAAAGCAGAACATTTTGTTTTGGCAGTGTGAAAATGCTTAGCCAAGAGAAAATTTGGATTAAGCAAATATTGCATTTCTTTCAATATGTTAAGCTTTTTTTTTGTCATTTGACAAAACAGGGAGGGGATGGGGGGGGAGACACTACGCTACCTGAACACACCAGAGAAGTGATACAGTCATAGGTCCTGATTTTCATGCTTCAAAACAAGTTTATTGGGCATATCTGTGTTTTTTAGTGCAATGTCTTTCATTTTTAAAACATTTTGTTTGTAACTCAATGTTAGTTAAATGGATCAAAAGGTGAAAAAAAAGCAAAGTATAAAACAAAGTCAAAAAAGCCCTAGGTGCTTTCAGAACCACTAAAAAAAAATCAAAACTAAGTACTTAATTTGAACAAAAAATTGGACTGAGATACAGAGACATATTTCTTGTTGAGGGGCAAACAGATCAGAGGGGAAACTTTGATTTTGGTTTGACTCTTTTTAAAAAAAATGTTAAAATAAATAAATAAAGCCATAAGTAAACAACAAATTGAGCTTTTTTTTTAAATGTATTCGGATGCCCTCTGTGCTTCACCCTGGACATCATCGTTAATTTATAAGTAAAATGTTCTTGAGATGAGCCTCATAACACTACTGACAAAAAGCAGGATTTAAAAAAATTACTCCTTGTCAAAAAATAAACATTTAGATGTTTTTTTTAATGTTCTATATACTTTATATTTGTCCTGTCATGTAGACATTTACGGGACAATGCTTCTTCTGTGCACAGAATAAATACACAACTATTTTGTTATTGTATGCTTAATTAGGTGATTATAAGGAATATAAATATGAGACACTGCTAGCGTGTCTCATATTGATCATTTCAAATGTTAAAAGACAGACGTACCAATTTTAATTTACTGCTCATCTGTTTTTGACCACAGCAAACATATGTAAAAAATATCATCTTAAAGGGAAAATTGATTAACTATTTTCTCTTTTTCAAATTCTTAAGTGTTTGCAAGAAAAGTAGAACATTTTAATTTCATACGTTTTCTGATGCTTCGTGGTTCCCTCATGCTGTCTCCCATCAAATAGACAGGAATATCCTGCATTGGAAAAGACAAAGTGAAATATTTAGTGCATGTGCAGTTAAAAACACATGCACCCGCAAAATGACACTTCCCAGTGACTCAACATACTTTGGCAAAGGTTGCTGGGAAAATGCCTCTCTTCCCCCTCAGCTCTCCTTGGAGCCATCCGTCTTCGTTGGCCTTGGTGACGTTTGTGACCACTTCGCCCATCTTCACCGTTAGCTCGTCACTAATGGTGGCCTCAAAGTCGACCAGCACCAGCACCTCTGTAGAGACTTCACAAATGGGGCAGAAAATTAGAGGCGTCTCACAATGGCTGTGGCCTCACAGCTGATGCGTCCTGACACTTCAATATCTAGACAAACCTCTTTAAAGCACTCGAGGTTACACAGGAGTCAGTGTGGAGTAGCTGACAGAATTTGTAGGTTTCTATTTTTTTACTTGCAAAACTCACTTTTAATGTTAGCATTCTCCAGCAGCATTAACATGACACATTTAAATACTACTAAAACATATCAGCGAGAATGATCTTTGGAATGAAATGGCAAAAACAAACAAGTATATTGAGGTGATGTAATGCGGTGTAGTGACATTTACCTACAGTTTAAAGACTTTAGTTTCACTTGCAAGTCAAATTAAAGTACTTATCTTACATGAGCAATATTTCTAAAAGGCACAAAGCAACTTTGTTCTTTCATTCCTCAACTGTTGTCCTCCATGCTTAAGGTTCAACCCACCCCCCAGGAAAAACTATCCACAAATTATTAAAAAAAATATGAAATACCAATCGGCATAATGGCAAAGCTGACTCACCCATGTTGTTTTTTTGTCGTTCTCCCTGGGACTGAACTGTATAAATCCTTCACAAAGCAGCAAAACAGCAGCTGAGCAAAAGCAGAACCGAAAGGTTGTGGTTCTGGTGTCTGACTGAGATAAATGGAACTCAAGGCCTTTCTTCCGCGTTGTCAAACATTAACATTGAGCAACTTATCCTGAGGCCAGTCATGACAAGTCAGCAGCAAGGAGTAGGACGGATTTCACATGGGCTTTACTGGAGGAGAAAAAAATAAGACAAACAGGCACAACGGGTTTACAGTAAAAAAAAGACAAAAACAAAAAACAGAAGTCATATGGGCTCCATTCAATGCATGACAATAACTTGCCTAGGGCATCTAAAATTTTAAGGCCACAAAAGTTAGAATAGGTTATTGTATTTTACTCAACTTCCATATAAAATTAAATGAATTCAGGTAGAACAGCATTTAACTAGGTGCTGAATCAACACTACAACGCTTGAGATGACATAAAAGATTTTCCAAAGTATGTTTCTTATAAAACCACATCAATCTCAGTTAGCAGATTGTGAGACTTGCACTTCCTTCTTTGATTGTCTGAAGACAAAGCCTAGATTATCTAGTTTGAAAAAAATCTACTTCAAACATATCTGTATAAGAGTACTGTAGTTGAGACGCAACAACTGTTTCTCCAATTGATGACACTTTTGATTATTGGTATTGGTATCACAATTAGTCAAACCACGGCTCTGGCTTTTATAGGTGTGGCCACACCTGCCGAGGATCATGTAAAAACTTCAACTAGCTCCACCTGGTTGTTGCTTCCCTTTACTGTGAATGAGTCAAGTTTGACCTTTTACTTACTCTGATTATGTTTTTTCAGGCCACTTAGAAAAGGGTTTACCAGGATATTAGCTCTTGCCCAAGTAACCTTCTTATTCACAGAGGCAGGGCCCAGAAATGCCCAAGATTTTAATGTTTTAGCAACTTGTTAAGTAATGTAGAAAACAACTGCATGCTATATGTCAACATCTTACTTGAATTCTCTTATTTTACTAATTTGGAAATTGTTTCATAAACCGATCAGCTGTGGCTGTAAATACTGATAAATGTCTTAAACATTTGAAGGGAGTAAGTAGTCTTATTATATATAATTACGACATGTTTGCAGCTTTATGAAAACCACTTTAATCATGAGAATGGGTAGTATTTTGAACTCTTTCTCCAGTTGTGCTCTTGGTTGTTGCTTCCAGTTGTGCTCCAGTTGACAGTTTTTTTGTTGTTTTTTTTTTTGTTGTCCAAAACTGACAAGTGGTAAACATTTGTGAAATCAGCAGAGCATGGTGCTGAAAGTTGCCAAAGAATGATGAGTTTATGTTTGAAATGCCAAACTCACTCCGTAGTATGAACTGAAGACAAATGTGAAATGTGAAAACAAAGTCTGCAGCTGCAGTTTGAGGTCATGAAGTGAAGATTTACATGGCAATTTCTCTGGTGAGGAAGGAAAAGTCAGAAGAAAAGTCAATGAGATCAAAGCAAACTGGCAACCTGTGGAGGGATTTAAAAGCTCTCTGTTATAAGCAATAAATACTCCAATTCTGAAAACTAAACTTCTGGCTGCATTTTGATAGATGTAATTTCTGTACTGGTTTTGACTGTCGACTGATGTGCAACAAGCACGAATGGGCATGTCTCTTCCATAAACAATAGCCAGAAAAGCCGACGTTACACTATCGAGTCACGCAGTGACTGTGCAAGTCTCACATTTTTCCAGGTAATGTCTATTTTGCTTAAGGTTGATTTAAAGCAGTCTGCAGACCTCAACAGACATTTTGTACTAACAATGTAAACAAAAAGTAAAAACCTTCCATAACTGATCAAATTTATGTTTGGAAACAACTGTGACTGCGGTTTTCTGTTTGTTTACTCTCTGGTTATGTCCCGAACTGCGTCGTCCTATTTGCAGTTGTTTAAAACTCCATGAGCAAAGAACCCAAGCCACATATGTTCTTCATCATTAACATTTGTATAAATTTTTTCAGAATACTTCAATATATATTTTTCTATGTTAAATGTGTAAAATGTATTTATATCGTTCCTTTCTTTTGTAAGAGATTGCTAAAATAACTCACATTGAGAACAATCCATTGTACAGTATTTAATGAATTAAATTCAGAGGGTTACATTTTTTAAATAGTCTTTAGCAATGTGTCGTCAGGCCTTATGGTAGTCTTACAAAGAATCAATTGAAGAAAACTTTCATAAATTCTATAAAATGTTGTTCCTTGGAAGAATTTTTTATTTAAATTGACAAAGGCTTGCTTTACATAAGCTCACTTTAATAAGACAAGTCAGCAAAACTCACTTAGGTAATCAGTCTCTTTAATTTAGAACCACAGAGAAAAAAAAAACACATCAAAAACCAGAAAAAAACTGTATTATCAATTAACAAGATCGCCTTTAACCAGTCAAACTGTCATCTAAATCAGCTGGCCTGTAACATACATGTAAGACCTGTGAATTTTATCCTAAACTTAAAAAAGTCACAATCCACAGACCTAATACATTCATTCAAGCACTGAATCTTTTTTTTTTTTTTTTTTTCGTTTGTTACAAACTACAGACAGGACAAATTCACTTGCTTTTATCATATTTAAGTGAGCAAAGTTCACACAAATTACATATCTGGATATTATAGATTCAATAGACATTCACAAACCATAGAAATATATCAAAGACTTAAGTAGCAAAAACTATTTTCTCTATTCCCATCATATTAAAAAGCCAGTCTTCCCAGTTAAATAAACTGGAATTAATTTGCCTATTTTGCAAATCCAAAATGTTTAAGATCAACCAAAACAAACTGTAAAGAAATATTTGAAACCATTACTCCCATGTTTAAATGTCCAGTACCCCAAGAAAGACTGGTGTAACTTTGGTTGGATGTTATGCCTTGATACTGTGCTATTTAAGCTTTAACCCTGCACAGTTTGGTCCCATTGTCAGATCAGGGTCACATGATGGTCATCTCTGGTTATTTGCAAACAAGATGTTTTTATATTTTTGTTTTGTTTATCATGATGAAAGTACTGGCAGTGTAATATTTCCTCCTAAATCATGTACCGTATTTTCCACACTATAAGGCACACCTAAAAACCTTCAATTTCCTCAAAAGCCGACAGTGCACCTTGTAATCCAGTGCGCCTTATATATGGACCAATATTGAGCCACATCAGGTCTAGCAACTACAGTAAGCAGCCGCCGACTTCATTTTCGCCCATAGAAGAAGACGCGCGTGGTGCATGCTGGGATAGTTGTCAGAACGCTGGTTTGTTAATAAAGTTTGACTGACCCATCTACCTATCGACCTGATAATCAGGTCGTCTGCAGGTCATTTGACCTGCAGATGACCTGCAGGTTGTTGAGAATATGCGCACAGCATGTTCTTCATGAACATGCTGTGCACGATGGGAGAGGGGTGACAATCGTCCGGCCACACCCTGGCCCAGTCGCGGAAGGCTCTCCTCGCCGACCGGAGTCGGACTGTTTTGTTGACATTCTTTATGTCAACAAAATGGCTTTAGACTTCGACTAGGGTTACCAAGGGACCAGCCCCTATACATTTTCCGCCGGGGGTGACAGACTGCGGCGGCAGCGTGTCGGTTGGTCTGTGTTACCCAGAAAGCAGTTGGGCACAATATCTCAACACCAACACCGTGAATGAAACAATGACTGGGGCAGCCTACTATATAAAGTACTCGGGGAC